>NC_140026.1:6079898-6290803 GCF_964263955.1 Coregonus lavaretus
AGATCCGTCAGCCAGCCATGAGCAGCCAGATCCGTCAGCCAGCCATGAGCAGCCAGATCCGTCAGCCAGCCATGAGCAGCCAGATCCGTCAGCCAGCCATGAGCAGCCAGATCCGTCAGCCAGCCATGAGCAGCCAGACCCGTCAGCCAGCCAGGATCCGCCAGAGCCGTCCAGCCAGGATCCGCCAGAGCCGTCCAGCCAGCCATGAGCAGCCAGATCCGTCAGCCAGCCATGAGCAGCCAGATCCGTCAGCCAGCCATGAGCAGCCAGACCCGTCAGCCAGCCATGAGCAGCCAGATCCGTCAGCCAGCCATGAGCAGCCAGATCCGTCAGCCAGCCATGAGCAGCCAGACCCGTCAGCCAGCCATGAGCAGCCAGATCCGTCAGTCAGCCATGAGCAGCCAGATCCGTCAGCCAGCCATGAGCAGCCAGATCCGTCAGCCAGCCATGAGCAGCCAGATCCGTCAGCCAGCCATGAGCAGCCAGATCCGTCAGCCAGCCATGAGCAGCCAGATCCGTCAGCCAGCCATGAGCAGCCAGACCCGTCAGCCAGCCAGGATCCGCCAGAGCCGTCCAGCCAGGATCCGCCAGAGCCGTCCAGCCAGGATCCGCCAGAGCCGTCCAGCCAGGATCCGCCAGAGCCGTCCCGCCAGGATCCGCCAGAGCCGTCCAGCCTGGATCCGCCAGAGCCGTCCCGCCAGGATCCGCCAGAGACGTCCCGCCAGGATCCGCCAGAGCCGTCCAGCCAGGATCCGCCAGAGCCGTCCAGCCAGGATCCGCCAGAGCCGTCCAGCCAGGATCCGCCAGAGCCGTCCAGCCAGGATCCGCCAGAGCCGTCCAGCCAGGATCCGCCAGAGCCGTCCCGCCAGGATCCGCCAGAGCCGTCCAGCCTGGATCCACCAGAGCCGTCCCGCCAGGATCCGCCAGAGACGTCCCGCCAGGATCCGCCAGAGCCGTCCCGCCAGGATCCGCCAGAGCCAGCCAGCCAGGATCCGCCATCTAGTCAGGTGCTGCCCCTTAGCCCGGTGCTGCCCTTTAGCCCGGTGCTGCCCCTTAGTCCGGTGCTGCCCCTGAGTCCGGTGCCGCCCCTTAGCCCGGTGCTGCCCCGTAGTCCGGTACTGCCCCTTAGTCCGGTGCTGCCCCTTAGTCCGGTGCTGCCTTTTAGCCCGGTGCTGCCCCTTAGTCCGGTGCTGCCCCTGAGTCCGGTGCCGCCCCTTAGCCCGGTGCTGCCCCGTAGTCCGGTACTGCCCCTTAGCCCGGTGCTGCCCCTTAGTCCTGTACTGCCCTTTAGTCCGGTACTGCCCCGTAGTCCGGTGCTGCCCCTTGTCCCGGTGCTGCCCCTTATCCCGGTGCTGCCCCTTATCCCGGTGCTGCCCCTTAGGCCGATGCTGCCCCTTAGTCCGGGGTTGCCCCTTAGTCCAGGTGGGGTTAGGTGGAGGGTGGTCATTGGGAGGAGGCTACCGAAGCAGGTTGTGACTGTGGTGGGGTGGGGATCACGACCGGGGCCAGAGCCGCCACCATGGACAGACGCCCACCCAGACCCTCCCCTAGTCCTGATGTTGGTGCGCCCGGAGTTCGCACCTTTAGGGGGGGGTACTGTAACACTCTGGCTCTATGGACGTTTATATTGAGCCAGGGTTGTTCATTTTCTTGTGTTGGGTGTATTTCATTTGGTGGTGTTGGGGATGGGTGAGTTTCATTTTGTTTGTGTCAGGTGGTGATTGGTCGATGACTCCCAATCAGAGGTAACGAGTGTCAGCTGTCGGCTCGTTATCTCTGATTGGGAGCCATATATATTCGGTGTGTTTTTTCCTTTGTGTTGTGGGTTATTGTTTCTTTGTAGCTGTTAGTCGTATTTTCAGTTTAGAACTTCACGTATCGTTATTTGTTGTTTTCTTCGTGGTTGCTTTATTAATAAAGTCATCATGTTCACTCGCAACGCTGCGCATTGGTCCAATCCTTCAGACGATCGTGACACTCCTTGCATTGATTCGTTGATTTATTAATTAATTAACTTACTTATTAATTCATGTTTATATTTATTATTTTTTAATGTATTGCTTCTTTCACAGTGGCCAATACTGATCCTTCATTCATTGATTAATTGATTTGGATTGTTTGTTTTGTCTGTCTATCTTTTTTTTGGTGATTGCTTTTGTGTCTGTCCGTCTGTCTGTCTGTGTCACGATCGTCGTACGGAATAGACCAAGGCGCAGCGTGATGAACGAACATGTTTATTTATCTATAGTGATAAATACTGACAATGAACAAAACAACAAACGACTCGTAACGTCCTAGGTAACATAGACCAACACGGAACAAAAACCCACAAACACCAAGGGAACACAGACAGTTTAAATATGGCTCCCAATCAGAGACAACCAGCCACAGCTGACACTCGTTGCCTCTGATTGGGAGTCACTCAGGCCAACAAAGAAACAGAAGAACTAGAACCCCCAACATAGAAATATACCACATAGAATGAACACACCCTGGCTCAACATATAGAGTCCCAGAGCCAGGGTGTGACAGTACCCCCCCCTAAAGGCGCGGACTGCGACCGCGCCTCCACTAGAACAAAACAGGGGAGGGCTGGGTGGGCATTCCTCCTCGGCGGCGGTTCTGGCTCCGGCCTTTCCCACCACCCTCCAATAAACCCCCCATAGCGCCCCTGGTCCGGTCTGGCCCCGCTGGCTGGAGCTGAACTGGACGTAGCAGGAGCGGTTAGCTTCAGCTCCGTAGTGGAGCAGTTGACCGGTACCTTACCAGGCACCGGTGACCCAGGCACGGGTTGTGCTGGACTGACGACGCGCACCCCTGGCTTGGTGCGTGGAGCCGGAACGGGCCGAACCGGGCTGACGACTTGCACCCCTGGCTTGGTGTGTGGAGTAGGAACGGGCCGAACCGGGCTGACGACTCGCACCCCTGGCTTGGTGCGAGTGGCAGGAACAGGCCGGGCCGGGCTGGCGACGCGCACCGTAGACTTGGTGCGAGTGGCAGGAACAGGCCGGGCCGGGCTGACGATGCGCACCCCTGGCTTGGTGCGTGGAGTAGGAACAGGCCGGACCGGGCTGGCGACGCACACCGTAGGCTTGGTGCGAGGAGCAGGGACAGGCCGGACCGGGCTGGCGACGCACACCGTAGGCTTGGTGCGAGGAGCAGGGACAGGCCGGACCGGGCTGGCGACGCACACCGTAGGCTTGGTGCGAGGAGCAGGGACAGGCCGGACCGGGCTGGCGACGCACACCGTAGGCTTGGTGCGAGGAGCAGGTACAGGCCGGACCGGGCTGGCGACGCACACCGTAGGCTTGGTGCGTGGAGCAGGGACAGGCCGGACCGGGCTGGCGACGCACACCGTAGGCTTGGTGCGTGGAGCAGGGACAGGCCGGACCGGGCTGGCGACGCACACCGTAGGCTTGGTGCGAGGACCAAGGACAGGCCGGACCGGGCTGGCGACGCACACCGTAGGCTTGGTGCGAGGAGCAGGGACAGGCCGGACCGGGCTGGCGACGCACACCGTAGGCTTGGTGCGTGGAGCAGGGACAGGCCGGACCGGGCTGGCGACGCACACCGTAGGCTTGGTGCGTGGAGCAGGGACAGGCCGGACCGGGCTGGCGACGCACACCGTAGGCTTGGTGCGTGGAGCAGGGAGAGGCCGGACCGGGCTGGCGACGCACACCGTAGGCTTGGTGCGTGGAGCAGGGCCAGGCCGGACCGGGCTGGCGACGCACACCGTAGGCTTGGTGCGAGAGGCAGGAACAGGCCGGACCGGGCTGGCGACGCGCACCGTCCATTTGGTGCGAGGGGCCGTAACAGGCCGGACCGTACCGGGGACACACACCACTGGCTCTACCCCGGGATCTGGAACGGGCCGGACCGGACTGGTAACACATCCCAGTACCTCTCGCCGTGCCTCTAAACCTTCCTTCCCTTCCTTTACCGGTGACCCCCGTAACCTGGTGGCCTTTTGAATACGCCCCTTTTCTGCCTCCGTCAGCCCCGTCGTCCATGCCCTGTGCCCCCCCCTAAAAATTATTTGGGGTTGCCTCTCGACCGTCCGACGACGACCCTGATCACGCCGTTGCTCCTCTCTCCGTCGCCTCTCTACAGTCTCACTCCATGGCCGGCGATCCATCCCGGCCAGGATTTCCTCCCAGGTCCAGGACCCCTGTCCGTCCAAAATCTGCTCCCACGTCCAGGCTGCCTGCTCCTGGACACACTGCTTGGTCCTGGTATGGTGGGTTTTTCTGTCACGATCGTCGTACGGAATAGACCAAGGCGCAGCGTGATGAACGAACATGTTTATTTATCTATAGTGATAAATACTGACAATGAACAAAACAACAAACGACTCGTAACGTCCTAGGTAACATAGACCAACACGGAACAAAAACCCACAAACACCAAGGAAACACAGACAGTTTAAATATGGCTCCCAATCAGAGACAACCAGCCACAGCTGACACTCGTTGCCTCTGATTGGGAGTCACTCAGGCCAACAAAGAAACAGAAGAACTAGAACCCCCAACATAGAAATATACCACATAGAATGAACACACCCTGGCTCAACATATAGAGTCCCAGAGCCAGGGTGTGACAGTCTGCTTTATTAAAAATGCATTTACCTATTTGCCCGGTGACCCTCATTAAAAGTAGGACAATCCCTGTAAAGCCACAATAATAATATGAATGATTAGTCATAATTAATAATATTAATGTGAATGCACTTTAATAACATTATATGACACATTGTGTAACATGCTATGGGGTAATGCTGATCATTGGAGATCTCTGACTTTTAGCATTGTGGCGCCGGAGAAGATGGCTGCCGTTTTACTGTAACTAAAATAAATAAAATTTGATTTGATTTGATTTAGATGGATGGGTTAGGGTCAATTCAATAAAAATGTCAGTCTATTCAGGAAGTACACTGAAATTCCAAGGGGGGTGTAATTGGAATTTGGTTTACTTTCTGAATCGACTTGAACTGAAATGGAATGGACCCTAACCCTTGTAAGTAGTTAATTCTCACCAGAGACAGGGATGGCTCGCCGACTCCACTCCATGGATCTAAGTTGTAGCAACATTCATCGGTCAATATTAATGAATAACATAAAACATTTCCCTCTTTTAATGATCAGTTAATATGATCTATTTCTGGATTCCAACACCTGCAATGTGCTGTATAATGTGGATGTACTATTATTTTCCTTTTCAGCATTAGACGTTGCCTCACATATCACAACAGTAACCTTTTACTACCACAATAATAATATGTTTTTAATCATGTGATAATAACCCATTTCTTGACTTATATATTATTATCATTATTTTTTTATAGTATTAGCCAATGTTATGAACAATCAAACAGTATATCTAAACATAAATAAACATACCTGTGTTTGAGAGGGCTATCTTGTTGTCAGTAGTTCCGATGTGGATGTGGCGGAGGAGTCAGGCGCAGGACACAGAGGATACGTCCAAAAGACTTTAATAGTCCCAAGTGCAACAAACAAACACGACCTCGAAAACAGACGGAGGCGAGGCAATTACGCAAACACGCGTAAAACAATAATCCAACATAGATAGAGTGCAAACACGCAGCTCCGCACGACAGGCAGAAAATAACAACACACAATCAGACTAATGCAAAACAAGGAACTTATAAGACACGTAATCAACACACAAATGGACACAGGTGTAAAAGACAGACAAAAGCAATCACACTACGAAACATAGAGCGGTGGCAGCTAGTACTCCGGGGACGGCGAACGCCGAAGCCTGCCCGAACCAGGAGGAGGAGCAGTCTCGGCAGAATCCGTGACAGTACCCCCCCCTTGACGCGCGACTCCAGCCGTGCGCCGACCCCGGCCTCGGGGACGGCCAGGAGGACGCGGACCCGGGCGCGTGGGATGCCCACGGTGGAACTCAGTCAGGAGGGATGGATCGAGGATGTCCCTCCTGGGCACCCAGCACCGTTCCTCCGGACCGTACCCCTCCCACTCCACGAGATACTGGAGACCACTCATCCGGCGCCTCGAGTCCAAGATGGTCCGGACCCTGTACGCCGGGGCCCCCTCGATGTCCAAAGGGGGCGGAGGGGTCTCTCCTATCTCATCTTCTTGGAGTGGGCCAGCTACCACTGGCCTGAGAAGAGACACATGGAACGAGGGGTTAATATTTTTGTACTCTATAGGCAGTTGTAACCTGTAACACACCTCGTTCAATCTTCTCAGGACTTTGAAGGGCCCCACAAACCGCCGACCCAGCTTCCGGCAGGGCAGGCGGAGGGGCAGGTTTCGAGTCGAGAGCCAGACTCGATCTCCCGGTGCGTACACCGGTCCCTCACTGCGGTGGCGATCGGCGCTCGCCTTTTGTTGACGGATGGCACGCTGCAGATGGACATGGGCAGCGTCCCACGTCTCCTCCGAGCGCCGAATCCACTCGTCCACCGCAGGGGCCTCGATCTGGCTCTCGTGCCATGGTGCCAGGACCGGCTGATAACCTAAAACACACTGGAAAGGTGTTAAATTGGTGGAGGAGTGGCGGAGAGAGTTCTGGGCCATCTCTGCCCAGGGGATGAACCTAGACCACTCCTCCGGCCGGTCCCGGCAATAGGACCTCAAAAACCTACCCACATCCTGGTTGACACGTTCCACCTGCCCATTGCTCTCTGGGTGGTACCCCGAGGTAAGGCTTACCGAGACCCCCAAGCGTTCCATGAACGCCCCCCAAACTCTGGAGGTGAACTGGGGACCTCGGTCAGACACAATATCCTCGGGGACCCCATAGTGCCGGAACACATGGGTAAATAGGGCCTCAGCGGTCTGTAGGGCAGTAGGGAGACCCGGCATTGGAAGGAGACGACAGGCCTTGGAAAACCGATCCACAACGACCAAAATGGTGGTATTCCCCTGGGAGGGGGGTAGGTCGGTTACAAAATCCACCGATAGGTGGGACCATGGTCGTTGTGGAACGGGCAGGGGATGTAACTTACCCCTGGGCAAATGTCTAGGTGCCTTACACTGGGCACACACCGAGCAGGAGGAGACATAAACCCTCACATCCTTAGCTAACGTTGGCCACCAGTATTTCATGCTAAGACAGTGCACTGTCCGGCCAATACCTGGATGTCCAGAGGAGGGTGATGTATGAGCCCAATAAATAAGACGATCACGAACCTCGAGCGGAACGTACGTCCGCCCCACAGGACACTCGGGGGGAGTAGGGTCGGTACGCAGTGCCCGCTCGATTTCCGCATCGACCTCCCATACCACCGGAGCCACCAAACAAGACTCCGGCAGTATGGAAGTAGGCTCATTGGACCTCTCCTCTGTGTCATACCGCCGTGACAGGGCATCTGCCTTACCATTCTGGGACCCTGGGATGTATGTGATCTTAAAAACAAACCGGGTTAGGAACATGTTCCACCTAGCCTGACGAGGGTTCAATCTCCTAGCTGCCCGGATGTACTCCAGGTTACGGTGATCAGTCAGAATGAGGAAAGGGTGTTGAGCCCCCTCAAGCCAATGCCTCCACACCTTTAGGGCCTGGACTACGGCTAACAGCTCCCTGTCCCCAACGTCATAGTTGCGCTCCGTCGAGCTGAGCTTCTTGGAGTAGAACGCACAGGGGCGGAGTTTAGGTGGCGTGCCGGACCGTTGTGACATGACTGCCCCAATACCGGTCTCGGACGCGTCTACCTCTACTTGGAATGGTAAAGAGGGATCCGTATGCGCCAGCACTGGGGCCGAGGTGAACAGGTTCTTCAGTTTGACAAATGCCCTGTCCGCCTCAGCCGACCACTGCAAACGAACCGGACCCCCCTTTAGCAGGGACGTAATGGGAGCTGCAACTTGTCCAAGACCCCGAATAAACCTCCGGTAGTAATTAGCAAAACCCAAGAACTGCTGCACCTCTTTTACAGTGGTTGGAGTTTGCCAATTACGCACGGCCGATACACGGTCTACCTCTATCTCCACACCAGACGCGGACAACCGATAACCCAAAAAGGAGACGGACTCCTGGAAGAACAGGCATTTCTCTGCCTTGACATACAAGTCATGCTCCAACAGTCTTCTCAACACTCGGCGCACCAGGGCTACATGCTCGGCTCGTGTAGAAGAGTACACTAGGATGTCGTCGATGTACACTACTACACCCTGCCCATGCATGTCCCGGAAAATCTCGTCAACAAAGGATTGGAAGACTGAAGGAGCATTCATTAACCCGTATGGCATGACGAGATACTCGTAATGACCCGAGGTGGTGCTAAATGCTGTTTTCCATTCATCTCCCTCCCTAATGCACACCAGATTGTACGCGCTCCTGAGATCCAACTTTGTGAAGAACTGCGCTCCGCGTAACGATTCCGTCATAGTCGCAATCAGTGGAAGTGGGTAACTGTACTTAACTGTAATCTGATTGAGACTACGGTAATCAATACACGGGCGCAATCCCCCGTCCTTCTTCTTCACAAAGAAGAAACTCGAGGAAACCGGGGAAGTGGAGGACCGTATGTATCCCTGTGCCAAGGACTCGGCTATGTAAGTCTCCATAGCCGCTGTCTCCTCTTGAGACAGGGGATACACACGAATCCGTGGAAGAGCCGCTCCTGTTTGGAGATTTATCGCACAGTCCCCCTGTCTATGAGGTGGTAGCCGTGTTGCCCTCGATTTGCTGAACACAAGTGCTAAGTCCTCATACTCAGGGGGAATGCGCAGTGCGGGCACTTGGTTCGGACTCTCTACCGAGGTCGCCCCTACGGAAACACCTAGACATCTCCCTACACACTGGGCAGACCACTCCATAAGAGCCCTCTGTTGCCACGCAATGGTAGGATCATGGGTGCTTAACCAGGGAAGCCCCAACACCACGGGGTACGCAGGAGAGTCAATCAGATAAAACTGAATGATCTCCTCATGACCCCCCTGCGTCGTCATCGTCTGTGGTGCTGTGACCTCCCTGATCAGGCCCGACCCCAACGGCCGGCTGTCTAAGGCGTGGACAGGAAATGGAGCTTCTACCGGCCGAAGGGGAATTCCTAACCTACAACAAAATGCCCGATCAATAAAGTTCCCAGCTGCGCCTGAATCTACTAGCGCCTTATGCTGGGAATGAGGTGCCACCTGTGGAAATCTCACAGGAATACTCATGTGACCAACAGAAAGCTCTGGGTAAGTGGGGCGCCTACTCACCTGAAATGACTCCCCAGTGCGTGACCTGTTGTCCCCTCTCCCAGGAGACCCTCCCCAGCACCTGGCCGCGGTGTGTCCTCCACGACCACAGTTGGTGCAGGGGATGGCCCCCCTCGGGTTCTCTCTCCTCCTCTCTCTAGCGCCAGCACCCCCGAGCTCCATGGGAATCGGCTCGGAGGTGCTGGAGGGTGGAATGGACGACCCCCACTCGGGACGTCCGCGGGTAGCCAGCAGGGTGTCTAGACGGATGGAGATGTCCACCAACTGGTCGAACGACAGGTTGGTGTCCCTGCAGGCCAGCTCACGACGAACGTCCTCTCGTAGGCTACACCGGTAGTGGTCGATGAGGGCCCTCTCATTCCACCCCGCATCCGCCGCTAGCGTCCGGAACTCCAGTGCGAACTCCTGTGCGCTCCTCTTCCCCTGTCGGAGGTGGAATAGACGCTCTCCCGCCGCTTTCCCCTCAGGTGGATGATCGAAGACAGCCCTGAAGCGGCGGGAGAACTCCGCGTAGGTGATGGTAGCGGCGTCTATTCCCCTCCATTCGGCGTTGGCCCACTCCAACGCCTTGCCGGATAGACAGGAGATGAGGGCGGAGCCGAATGCCACTGGGTTCCGGTGCTGAGAGAGGAGGACTGGCCGTTGGTGATGGGATGGTGTAAGAATGCGTGGGCACCTCTCCAGTAACCAACCGGCGCAGAGTGTTGGACACCTCGTCCATGGCGGCCCCAAGTTGCCGGATCATGGTGTCTTGGTAGCTGATCCGGTCTTCCAGGGATTCGGGTGCCGCCGCTGCTCCTGCTGACTCCATAGTTAAGGTGTGTTGTTCTGTCAGTAGTTCCGATGTGGATGTGGTGGAGGAGTCAGGCGCAGGACACAGAGGATACGTCCAAAAGACTTTAATAGTCCCAAGTGCAACAAACAAACACGACCTCGAAAACAGACGGAGGCGAGGCAATTACGCAAACACGCGTAAAACAATAATCCAACATAGATAGAGTGCAAACACGCAGCTCCGCACGACAGGCAGAAAATAACAACACACAATCAGACTAATGCAAAACAAGGAACTTATAAGACACGTAATCAACACACAAATGGACACAGGTGTAAAAGACAGACAAAAGCAATCACACTACGAAACATAGAGCGGTGGCAGCTAGTACTCCGGGGACGGCGAACGCCGAAGCCTGCCCGAACCAGGAGGAGGAGCAGTCTCGGCAGAATCCGTGACACTTGTCCTCCGCTGAATCCCTCGTTCCTCTCCTCTGTATGTTTATGTGACTAAATAACAGTGCATTTACTCAGAATACATCTCACTTTAAATAATAATTATTAAATCTATTATTCAAAAGTACAAATAATGCATATTTCACTTTTGAGTGTTTTTTTTTTTTATTCAACCTCTACCTCAAACCTGCACTGTACCTTAGAGGTGACATACACTTAAAGACAAAACCAAACACAAAAACAGAAACCTCCATTATAATTTATAAAGTTATACATGCTTTCTCCCAGTGAGAAAGAATAAAATCTATATAGACAGAAATTCAAAATAGATGCAATGAACTATTTGTATTATCAAGTCAACAGCGTTTTACTTTGAATGTTTCTTTAGAAGAAGAAAAAAGTGAAATTGATGATCAGATATACTGTAGTATAAAAAGAGGGAATTTCTTTATTTCATACAGATTTAGACTAACTGTAAAAGATAGAACATTGTGTGAAAATTGACTGTTGGGAACCAAACATTGCAGGTTCAAAACATGTTCAGATTGTCAACATATGAAGTGTAAATCATAATTAATAAACGCTGTACAAATGTCCTATGATGAAGTTAAAATGCCTTGTGTCTCTATATCACCTACAATACAGTCCTCAAATGTTAATTTCAATCTGGAAACAATTATAAAAGTTATTTATTCTAATCTGCTTTAATTTGCATGCTGAGAATTTAAAATGCAAATACCACATTTTCTAAATATTCTTGAAATGTTCTGAGGACCTCCAAGACAAGGTAAAAGTGCCTTCAGAAAGTATTCACACCCCTTGACTGTTTCCACATTTTGATATGGTCCAGCCTGCATTTAAAACGTATTAAATGGAGATTTGTGTCACTCACTACACACAATACCAAATAATGTCAATTATGTTTTCAGAAATGTTTGCAAATTAATTCAAAATAAGAAGCTGAAATATCTTGAGTCAATAAGTATTCAATCCCTTGAATTGATTCTAACATGTATTGGCTCAGGGGGTTGACTACTCATCTAATGAAAATACAGTGGCTTGCGAAAGTATTCACCCCCCCCTTGGCATTTTTCCTATTTTGTTGCCTTACAACCTGGAATTAAAATGGATTTTTGGGGGGTTTGTATCATTTGATTTACATTTACATTTACATTTAAGTCATTTAGCAAACGCTCTTATCCAGAGCGACTTACAAATTGGTGCATTCAACTTAGGATAGCTAGTGGGACAACCACCACTGGGGGAGTGGGGGTGTAGAAGGATTACTGGTAGACTATTCCAGGTATTCCTTAAAGAGCTGGGATTTAAAGTGTCTCCGGAAGGTGGTCAGTGACTCCGCTGTCCTGGCGTCGTGTGGGAGCTTGTTCCACCATTGGGGTGCCAGAGCAGCGAATAGCTTTGACTGGGCTGAGCGGGAACTGTGCTTCCGTAGAGGTAGGGGAGGCCAGAGGTGGATGAACGTAGTGCCCTCGTTTGGGTGTAGGGTCTGATCAGAGCCTGAAGGTAAGGTGCCGTTCCTCTCACAGCTCCGTAGGCAAGCACCATGGTTTTGTAGTAGATGCGAGCTTCAACTGGAAGCCAGTGGAGTGTGCGGAGGAGCGGGGTGACATGAGAGAACTTGGGAAGGTTGACCACCTGACGGGCTGCAGCGTTCTGGATAAGTTGTAGGGGTTTAATGGCACAGGCAGGGAGCCCAGCCAACAGCGAGTTGCAGTAATCCATACGGGAGATGACAAGTGCCTGGATTAGGACCTGTTACACAACATGCCTACCACTTTCAAGATGCAAAATTATTTTGCTTGTGAAACAAACAAGAAATAAGACCAAAAAACAGAAAACTTGAGCGTGCATAACTATTGACCCCCCCCCCAAAGTAAATACTTTGTAGAGCCACCTTTTGCAGCAATTTCAGCTTCAAGTCTCTTGGGGTATGTCTTTATAAGCTTGGCATATCTAGCCACTGGGATTTTTGCCCATTCTTCAAGGCAAAACTGCTCCAGCTCCTTCAAGTTGGATGGGTTCCGCTGGTGTACAGCAGTCTTTAAGTCATACCACAGATTCTCAATTGGATTGAGGTCTGGGCTTTGACTAGGACAATCCAAGACATTTAAATGTTTCCCCTTAAACCACTTGAGTGTTGCATTAGCAGTATGCTTTGGGTCATTGTGTCACGAGAATTTCTATCTCAATGTTGAAACTAATTTTTTTTTTTTCATTTCACCAATTTGGACTATTTTGCGTATGTCCATTACATGAAATCCAAATAAAAATCAATTTAAATTACAGGTTGTAATGCAACAAAATGGGAAAAATGCCAAGGGGGATGAATACTTTCACAAATGTTAGATTTCTTCTTCCACTTCAACATTACAGAGTATTCTGTGTAGATCGTTGACAAAAAAATTACAATTACATCCATGTGAATCCCATTTTGTAACACAACAAAATGTGGAAAAAGTGAAGGGGTGTGAATACTTTTTGAAGGCTGTATGTGTTCAAGAGAACGTTCCAGAGTAGAGAGACCCACAGTAGCATCTATAAAGGAGTACTGACAGTGTCTGCTGTGGCAGGTGGGAAAGTGTAAGTTCCCTGAAAAAGATCTAATCTCTCAATGTTCTAATATCTCCATGTTCTAATCTCTCAATGTTAAACAATTATTAGTAGGTTGATTGGTAAATTTAATGTGGCTCATTTCACTGTGTTTTCAGAGTCCCACAATATGAGCTACGACACTAATATGTTATAAAATTATTCACAGTTGTATTCTGTGGGTTTCACTGAGTGGACTGATACTCCATTTAATTGATCCACAATCCATAGGTTATACTGTAAAGTGAAATATAAGTATGCCCCCAATGCAATTCTGAAGTCTAATCCATCCACAGTGAGATTTGCAAAAGCGTAGAATCATATGGTGCAAAATGCATCATAGGGGGATGATTTCTGCATTTTGAAAGTTAAATATCTTGAAAACTTTAGTGCTGACAAGCAAAACATTTAGGGACAATGGGGACTAATGAAACAAATAGCAAAATAATGTAATTGATAACAAAAAATCTTAAAAAACTTAAGTTAACGTTTTTACAAAATGTCATGCCCAATTGCTACCGTAATTCAAGAACGACCCTATTGGAAACTCTTTGAATCTGTTAGAAACTTTATGAAACTCATGAAACTTATGAAACTTAATTAATACTTAATTGTAAATGTTCAGAAACCCTGAAGAAGGCCAAAATCTGAAACGTTGGTTCTATTTTTAACAATAATGAAGCTTTTTTATTCGTTTCCATCCTCCTCCAAGTTGCTGAATCTGCTCTTTACTTACATTTGTTTCTTACCTCCTAACCATTTTTTTACTTATATATTATCATTCTTTTTTATAGTATTATCCAATATTATCAACAATCAAACACTATATTCAAATATAAAATAAACATACCTGTATTGAGAATGCTCTATTGCAGGGTTCTTCAATTCCGGTCCTGGAGGGCCGAAACACCTCTGTTTTTCATCCTCTCCTTCTAATCAGGGGCTAATTCAGACCTGGGACACCAGGTGAGTGCAATTAACTACCAGGTAGAAATAAAAAACAGAAGTGTTTCGGCCCTCCAGGACCGGAATTGAAGAACCCTGCTCTATTGTCTCCCGTTGAATCCCTCGCTCCCCTCCTCCGTCTCAGCGCGTGTGATGGATCTTCGTCTTCTCAATCTCTTTTTCTCTCTCTCTCTGTCTGGTCAACATGCAAACCTGGGTCATGTTCATTAGGGCACACAACATAATTTTTTTGCAACTTCTTCATGTTTGTTATTGGATAAGATCAGGTAGTCACTCACTCCCTACTTCAATCTGTTTTCTTCAGTTTGGTGCCTTATAAACACAACCCTGTATTAGCCAAACATGGTTAGCTTAAGGTGAGGTGTATTAGGTTAGCAGTGTTCTGTAGCCCACCACCCTGTGTGTGTGTGTGTGTGTGTGTGTGTGTGTGTGTGTGTGTGTGTGTGTGTGTGTGTGTGTGTGTGTGTGTGTGTGTGTGTGTGAGTGTGTGTGTGTGTGGTGTTGTTTCCCGGGGGGATTTGGTTAGCAGTCATCCATAGAACCTCATCCCCTCCCTGAGGTGTCAATAGTTACACAACTTCAACCTTTTCTGTCCCTGTCTGTCTCATCATCACTGACTGTGTGAATCTGTTGGAAACTGTGTGAATCTGTTGGAAACTGTCTGAATCTGTTGGGTCATTCTTGAATTGTGGTAGTAAATACTGTCCCTTGACTTTGGCACCATGTAACATGACTAATAATACAATTCCTGTTTTATTTAACTGTTATTTAATAACAACATATATGTAAGTCCTTTATACTGCAAACCATCTATTTCTATGCATTGTAGAAACTGCTGGGGACTAGCAAAGCGGTTTGTCCCATTGGTGATGTGCAGAGATGTAGTGATATGTTTCTGGGATTTAGAGATATCTATTTATTATTTTGAATGCTAGAAAGTGAACAAAAGTATGTATTATATTGTATCGATAAAAAAAAAACATAGAAGGCTATTAAAATGCCTATTTCTCCTCAGTTGTACTCATTGGTGTTACTTTCTTAAAAATCACTGATTACAAATATATATAAGTGGTAAATGGTAAAGTGGTTATCCCACTGGCTATAAGGTGAATGCACCAATTTGTAAGTCGCTCTGGATAAGAGCGTCTGCTAAATGACGTAAATGTAAAAATGTAAATGTAAGTACCTTGAGCATTTCTAAATGCCTAATTGCCACCGTAACTCAAGAATAAACCTTTTGGAAACTGTGAGTCTGTTAGAAACTGTGAATATGATGTAAACTGTGTGTTGGAAATTAACTACTTCATTGTATACAGTTGAAGTCGGAAGTTTATATGCACTTAGGTTGGAGTCATTAAAACTCGTTTTTCAACAACTCCACAAATGTCTTGTTAACAAACGATAGTTTTGGCAAGTCGGTTAGGACATCTACTTTGTGCATGACACAAGTAATTTTTCGAACAATTGTTTACAGACAGATTATTTCACTTACAATTCACTGTATCACAATTCCAGTGGGTCAGAAGTTTACATACACTAAGTTGACTGTGCCTTTAAACAGCTTGGAAAATTACAGAAAATTATGTCATGGCTTTAGAAGCTTCTGATAGGCTAATTGACATCATTTGAGTCAATTGGAGGTGTACCTGTGGATGTATTTCGAGGCCTACCTTCAAACTCAGTGCCTCTTTGCTTGACATCATGGGAAAATCAAAAGATATCAGCCAAGACCTCAGAAAAAACATTGTAGACCTCCACAAGTCTGGTTCATCCTTGGGAGCAATTTCCAAATGCCTGAAGGTACCATGTTCATCTGTACAAACAATAGTACACAAGTATAAACACCATGGAACCACGCAGCCATCATACCGCTCAGGAAGAAGACGCGTTCTGTCTCCTAGAGTTGAACGTACTTTGGTGCGAAAAGTGCAAATCAATCCCGGAATAACAGCAAATGACCTTGTGAAGATGCTGGAGGAAACAGGTACAAAAGTATCTATATCTGTCACGATCGTCGTAATGAGCGGACCAAGGCGCAGCGTGATATGCGTACATCTTTTAATAGTACTTAGCAACACGATACAACAACAAAACAACAAAACGAAACGTGAAGTCCTCGGTCATAAAACACAAACCTAAACGGAACAAGATCCCACAATAAACTGTGCCAAACAGGCTGCCTAAGTATGGTCCCCAATCAGAGACAACGAGCAACAGCTGCCTCTGATTGGGAACCACCCTGGCCAAACATAGATCTAAACGATCTAGAATAAACACATAGAACAACTAAACAAAGAAACTAACACCCTGGCTCAACATAAAAGAGTCCCCAGAGCCAGGGCGTGACAGTACCCCCCCCCCCTCCCCCCAAAGGCGCGGACTGCGACCGCGGCAACTAAACCCAACAGGGGAGGGGCCGGGTGGGCATTCCGCCTCGGAGGCGGATCCGGCTCCGGGCGTGACCACCACTCTCTCTCTCGCCCTCGTGATCTGGCCCTGCTGGCCGGAGCTGGACTGAACACCGGTGGAGCGGATTGCTCTGGCTCCGGCGTGGAGCAGCTGACCGGTGCCGGACCTTGTACAGGTGGAACAGGCACGGACCGTGCCGGACTGACGACGCGCACCACTGGCTTGGTGCGGGGAGCAGGAACGGGCCGGGCCGGGCTGGCGACGCGCACCACTGGCTTGGTGCAGGGAGCAGGAACGGGCCGGGCCGGGCTGGCAACGCGCACCACAGGCTTGGTGCGGGGAGCAGGAACAGGCCGGACCGGGCTGGCGACGCGCACCACAGGCTTGGTGCGAGGGGCAGGAACAGGCCGGGCCGGGCTGGCGACGCGCACCACTGGCTTGGTGCGGGGAGCAGGAACAGGCCGGACCGGGCTGGCGACGCGCACCACAGGCTTGGTGCGAGGGGCAGGAACAGGCCGGGCCGGGCTGGCGACACGCACCACAGGCTTGGTGCGAGGGGCAGGAACAGGCCGGGCCGGGCTGGAGACGCGCACCACTGGCTTGGTGCGAGGGACAGGAACAGGCCGGACCGTACTGGGAACACACACCACTGGCCTTGTGCGGGGAACGGGCTGGACCGGACTGGTAACACACCCCAGTACCTCTCGCCGTGCCTCTACACTCTCCTTCCCCCTCATGACCAATGGCCCCCGTAACCTGGTGGCCTCCTCTCCTAGTCCACAAACTCGCCCTGTAGCTGCCTCCAGCAGCCCCGTCGTCCATGCCGTGTGCCCCCAAAAATTGTTTTATTGGGGTTGCCTCTCGCCTGTCCGACGACGGCACGGTTGGCGCCGTACCTCCTCTTTCGCCAGGGCTTTAACTTTTGCCCATGGCCCTTTGCCCGCGAACATGTCCTCCCAAGACCACCATTCGCCCACCTGGGACATCGCCAACTTCTCCAGTTCCTTTCCCGGTGTCTGCTCCTGAACACGCTGCTTGGTCCTGTTTTGGTGGGATCTTCTGTCACGATCGTCGTAATGAGCGGACCAAGGCGCAGCGTGATATGCGTACATCTTTTAATAGTACTTAGCAACACGATACAACAACAAAACAACAAAACGAAACGTGAAGTCCTCGGTCATAAAACACAAACCTAAACGGAACAAGATCCCACAATAAACTGTGCCAAACAGGCTGCCTAAGTATGGTTCCCAATCAGAGACAACGAGAATCAGCTGCCTCTGATTGGGAACCACCCTGGCCAAACATAGATCTAAACGATCTAGAATAAACACATAGAACAACTAAACAAAGAAACTAACACCCTGGCTCAACATAAAAGAGTCCCCAGAGCCAGGGCGTGACAATATCCACAGTAAAACGAGTCCTATATCGACATAACCTGAAAGGCCGCTCAGAATGGAAGAAGCCACTGCTCCAAAACCGCCATAAAAAAGCCAGACTACGGTTTGCAACTGCAAATGGGTACAAAGATTGTACCTTTTGGAGAAATGTCCTCTGGTCTGATGAAACACAAATAGAACTGTTTGGCCATAATGACCATCGTTATGTTTGGAAGAAAAAGGGTGATGCTTGCAAGCCGAAGAGCACCATCCCCACCGTGAAGTACAGGGGTGGCAGCATCATGCCATGGGGGTGCTTTGCTGCAGGAGGGCCTGGTGCACTTCACAAAATAGATGGCATCATGAGGAAGGAAAATGACATGGATATATTGAAGCAACATCTCAAGACATCAGTCAGGAAGTTCAAGCTTGGTCGCAAATGGGTCTTCCAAATGGACAATGACCCCAAGCATACTTTCAAAGTTGTGGCATAATGGTTTAAGGACAACAAAGTCAAGGTATTGGAGTGGCCATCACAAAGCCCTGACCTCATTCCTATAAAGCCCTGACCTCAATCCTATAGAACATTTGTGGGCAGAACTGAAAAAGTGTGTGCGAGCAAGGAGGCCTACAAGCCTGACTCAGTTACACCAGCTCTGTCAGGAGGACTGGGACAAAATTCACCCAACTTATTGTGGGAAGCTTGTGGAAGGCTACCCAAAACTTTTGACCCAAGTTAAACAATTTAAAGGCAATGCTACCAAATACTAATTGAGTGTATGTAAACTTCTGACCCACTGGGAATGTGATGAAAGAAATAAAAGCTGAAATAAATCATTCTCTCTACTATTATTCTGACATTTCACATTCTTAAAATAAAGTGGTGATCCTAACTGACCTAAGACAGCGACATTTTACTAGGATTAAATGTCAGGAATTGTGAAAAACTGAGTTTAAATGTATTTGGCTAAGGTATATGTAAACTTCCGACTTCAACTATATGTCATGGAAAGAGCATATTGTATACTCAGTGTATGTCAAATATCCTTTCTTTCTTTCTTCTATAAATGAAATGTGTTGAAAATCCCCCAAATCATGTTGTTGTTTTTTGTCCTGGTTTCGTGAGGAATCACCCCAAAGCAGTATCATAATCTTGCTTTCCATTTCTCTCTCTTTCTTTCTCTTTGTCTTTCTCTCTCTCACTCTATCGCTCTCTATCCCCCAACCCCCAACCTTGCGCTCTCTCTCGCCTCGCTTTCTCTCTCGCTCTTTCTCTCTCGCTCTCTCGCTCTCTCTCTCTCTCCCTCCCTCTTTCAGATGGGCTGGATTCCAGCAGGAGAGACTCACACCTTCCAGTGTAATGAGATGGAGGGTCGCTACGTCGTTGTGGTCATCCCTGGACAGGGAAAAACTCTCACTCTGTGTGAGGTGGAAGTATTAGGCACTGCTAAGCTTTCACTGACTTCGACAGAAAGTACTCCATTCAGAGTTTATTAATTAATTAATTCATTTATTTATTTATTTGTAATTAATGTTGTTTGTTCTTCTACATTTATGCATTTATGTATTCATTAGTTCATTTATTAATGTATTCATTCACGTATTCATTTAACATGGTTTGTTCTTCGCAGGTCCCTGTTCTTCCTCCTCCTGTCTTCTAGAGTACAATTTTGTGACTAACAAACCCAGCTGGACTGAAGCACAGAGCTACTGCAGAGAGAGGTACACTGACCTGGCCACCGTAGACAACATGGAGGACATAGAGAGGGTCATAGAGTTAGTGGAAGATACCAAGGACCCTATCTGGATAGGACTCTATGATGATGGTAACAGCTGGAGGTGGTCTCTGGAAGAGTTCTATGGAGAGGGAGCGGCTGAGTTCTGGACAACATAACAACAACATGTCAACCCAACATTGTGTTTGCATCATTGATGATGGAGAAAGGAGAGATGAAGCATGATCTGATTAAATGTTCTTTGTTTGCTATGGCGTTACGGTAAGACTTTCCTGTAGCCCTTATTTATACATTCATAAAGCCTTTATAACAGCTACATAAGACATTATAACATCAGTCATAGGCAGTCATAAATATTTAAAGTAACAGTAGTCACCACTAACAAATTAATTATATATTTTCTATGGTATTTTCAGGTAAGAATAACAGCCATGTTTTCATTTAGAGTAAGAAGAACTGGTCTGAAGCTCAGAGTTACTGCAGTGAGTCCCACACAGACCTGGCCAGAGTAAGGAACCAGACTGGAGATACAGAAGATGGTGTCTGAGGGTAGTACAGTGTGGATCGGCCTGTTCAGAGACTCCTGGTGGTCTTCACAACCCACTAATGATAACAACGATCAGCGCTGTGTTTACATTCAAGAGAGGAAATGGAATGATTGGAGATGCCCGGCCCGGCCAAACATTTTCAGACTAAATGTGTTTTTAGTCATTTGAATTGTATAATGTACAATTATTTAATGTTTAAAACAATGGCATTACTTCAAAGACTGTCCTTTTAAATAAATGTTTTGTCTACAGTCTGTCCTCATCTTGGTTCATTGTCTCCACAGCCATACAGTGTGACTCCGCCTCCTCATACAGTGAAAACACCAACAGATGTCAGCCAAAGTAAACTAAATTACATACTCAACCTTTAAAGCAAAAAAACATGTCCACAATGTAGCATTGACATGATCAATAATAGTAATTAATTCATTTTTATTCACATTCTCTCCACAGTACAAGAGTGTGACTATGAAAACACAAGTCAGGCAAGGTAAACAAAACTCCACCTTTAATGCCAAAAATGAGTCCAGAGTTCATTCACGTATTCCAAATGACCCATTCTATATTTTAATCCACAATGGTAGCATTGTCATGATCAAATTAGTAAACTGTGTATTGATACAGTACCAGTCAAAAGTTTGGACACACCTACTCATTCAAGTTTTTTTTTTTTTTTAACTATTTTCTACATTGTAGAATAATAGTGAAGACATCAAAATTATGAAATAACACATATGGAATCACGTAGTAACCAAAAAAGTGTTAAACAAATCAAAATATATTTTATATTTGAGATTCTTCAAAGTAGCCACCCTTGGCCTTGATGACAGCTTTGCACACTCCTGGCATTCTCTCAACCAGCTTCATTATTACAACTGCAGTGGACCCAAGTGTTGAGCCATCATGCCAACTCCTTCACTCATGGTCAAGCCAAACATATTTGGCTTGACAGTGACAACAATGGAGTTGGCAAGAACAGATCTGGAACCAGGCTAACCAATATGTCCTCTTTATTACAACTGCAGTGGACCCAGAGTCCTGGGGAACCCCTCATAGATGAGAACAATAACAGTCAGGATGATTATCATAAATTAGTCTGCTGAGCTCCAATTAGTGTTTTATCTTGTGTGGTGATGAGAGGAACCGTGTTTTATCTTGTGTGGTGATTAGAGGAACAGTGTTTTATCTTGTGTGGTGATGAGAGGGACAGTGTTTTATCTTGTGTGGTGATGAGAGGGACAGTGTTTTATCTTGTGTGGTGATGAGAGGGACAGTGTTTTATCTTGTGTGGTGATGAGAGGGACAGTGTTTTATATTGTGTGGTGATGAGAGGGACAGTGTTTTATCTTGTGTGGTGATTAGAGGGACAGTGTTATTATCTTGTGTGGTGATGAGAGGGACAGTGTTTTATCTTGTGTGGTGATGAGAGGGACAGTGTTTTATCTTGTGTGGTGATGAGAGGGACAGTGTTTTATCTTGTGTGGTGATGAGAGGGACAGTGTTTTATCTTGTGTGGTGATGAGAGGGACAGTGTTTTATCTTGTGTGGTGATGAGCGGAATTGTGTTTTGTCAACCTGATCTGATGTGTCTTGTAGCCCCCAGGAGAAAGAGAGCTGTGGTGAGGATGAAGATCCACGGTTGTGCTGATATGACAGATCATACCGTCCATCAACAAGTCTTAGAACAGGTAATGGATAAAGAGAGAGAAAAAGTGTGTGTGCAAGAGAGAGAAAGAGCGAGGGAGGGAGGGAGGGAGGGAGAGAGGGAGGGAGGGAGACATAATCCATTCTTGTTATTTTCAGAGCTGCAAGCAGAGATGAGGAAACAGGGGTTGTCTGATTTCCAAATCCACTGGAGGAGTCTGGATGGACAGATCTTTCACCAGGAGGAAGAGGAGGGAATTAACAGATCTTTCACCAGGAAGAAGAGGAAATGAACAGATCTTTCACCAGGAGGAAGAGGAGGGAATTAACAGATCTTTCACCAGGAGGAAGAGGAAATGAACAGATCTTTCACCAGGAGGAAGAGGAGGGAATGGACAGATCTTTCACCAGGAGGAAGAGGAGGGAATGGACAGATCATTCACCAGGAGGAAGAGGAGGGAATGGACAGATCATTCACCAGGAGGAAGAGGAGGGAATGGACAGATCGTTCACCAGGAGGAAGAGGAGGGAATGGACAGATTGTTCACCAGGAGGAAGAGGGAATGGTCAGAAACAAAGGAAAAGGTAAATACCCAGCTGCCCAGTAATGCTGCTCTCTATTGTCTATAGGCAGTAATGTTTATCCTATCAGTGAACTTTCTCATTGTTCAGATGAATCAAGTGTGTTAGTGGCTGGGCAGGAACAAAAACCTGCACCACGCTGTAAGCTCTCCATGACCAGGTGTCATTAACCACGGCTGGTCAATATATTCAAGACCCCCCAAAAAGTTTGCTGTAGTTAATTGCATCATTGTTTATTATTATTATTATTATGACTGGTAATGTTTGTACTGATTTAAATACTTCTTGATATTTTCCAACAAAAACCTGCGCCACGCTGTATGCTCTCCATGACCAGGTGTCATTGACCACTGCTGTACACTATGCTCCATCTCTGAGTGTTGTTCCTGTGATTCAGCTGTAGAGGGCTGTGCGTTCATGTTTTAGTGTCTGTCATGTTTCATCACCAGGTGACTATGGAGCAGGAGGAGAGTGAGCCTCCCTGGAGGCCTGGTACAGAGCTCTGGACTGGGAATGTGACCCTGGACCAGAGCTCTGGACTGGGAATGTGACCCTGGACCAGAGCTCTGGACTGGGAATGTGACCATGGACCAGAGCTCTGGACTGGGAATGTGACCATGGACCAGATATATTGAATTCTTACATTTACATATTAAAGACAAAAATGTTTGCAATGGTTAAACATGCTAAGTTTTTATTACATTATATGATTAATAGCCATCAATGGCCCGAATTTGCGCTGTCCATGCTTTCATAGTTGCAAAGATGCAAAGATATGCCCACTTTTCAACTGTGGCGCAGTGGTCTAAGACACTGCATCACAGTGCTAGCTGTGCCACTAGAGACCCTGGTTCGAATCCAGGCTCTGTTGTAGCCGGCCACGACCGGGAGACCCATGGGGTGGCGCACAATTGGTCCAGGGTAGGGGAGGGAATGGCTGGCAGGGATGTAGCTCAGTTGGTAGAGCATGGTGTTTGCAACACCAGGGTTGTGGGTTCGATTCCCACGGGGGGCCAGTATGAAAAATTTAAAAAATAATGTATGCACTCACTAACTGTAACTTTTGTTTACATGTTCATGAGGAAAATATATAATGTCAAGTTGATATAATCAAGACCAAAACACTTTTTGCTGTTGTTAATTACATCATTTATATTATTATTATGACTGGGAATGTTTGTACTGATTAAAAACTTCATGATATGTTCCAAATCATTTCATAAAATATGTAACTGATAAACAATAGTTGAACAAATTATGGTCAATGTTGTATTGAACATTAGAATGTGTTTACAATATTTAAAAAACTAACTGAAGAGCAACATCACCATTTCCCAAAGTGTGAATAGGATAGCTGTTTTTGATACAAAGCGACAAGTCATTAGCCTTCCAAGGAGGATCACAAACAAGTACATCTGCTATTTAGTTCCAACTAGTCTCTACATATATATTTACATTTTGTTCATTTAGCAGACGCTCTGATCCAGAGTGACTTATAGTCAGTGCGTTCAACTAAGGTAGGTAAGACAACCACATATTACAGTCATTGCAAGTAAAAATGTATTCAATAAAGCAGCTATCAGCAAAGCCCAGTGCTACTAAGAAAAGACAAGTGTTAGGCCGGGATTAAATCCGACTGCGCGTTCACGGAGATCATATTTACGGTAACCGCTGCATATGTCGACTCGATCAGAAATTGCCTTCCGAAGCTGCATTGTCGACAACCTGCAGTCGGATTTAATCCTGGCCTTAGAGCAACAACAAAAAAAACTATAACAGTGAGTTTTTATTTAATTTCAATATTTACAGTTATTTTTTCACGTATTTTACACAGGTATCATCCATTTCCAATTCTCCAAATCTCCCCCTTATCCCTCCCAAACTCACCCTACAAATCACTCTTCAGCTGTCTCTACTGGTGTGAGAAGTTTTTATTACTTCATATCAGTGGAGGCTGGAGGACAGGCTCATTGTAATGGCTGGAATGGAATTAATGGAATGGTACCAAACACATCAAACATATGGAAACCACATGCTTGACTCTGTTCCATTAATACCATCCCAGCCATTACAATGAGCCCGTCCTCCTATAGCTCCTCCCACCACCCTCCACTCCTTCATATGATTATTAGCCCTCAAATAGCCCTCGGTACTGGGCTTTATCTCAATGTATCTTTCCTTGATTCCTCATATCCCATCATCCTCCCATATTGGAGGTCCCACTAAATGGTCCGTCTCCTCTAATGCGTTTTCAGTAGACAACATGTTAAATATCCTATTTTCCTAACTCTAATTCTTTGTCTGTTCGTCCCTGTTCACTAGGATGCACCCTGTCCATGCAGACAAACCAACACAGGACAGAGTCAGTGATGGGTCTCAGGCACGGCAGGTAGTGGACAACATAACTAAACACCTCCGTCGAAGCAGATCTGTGGTATTGTATTATCCAGTAGAGGAACTCGGGAACATAGAGTATCACAAAAGTAGACATGGCCACTGCTAATACCTTCAAACACTCACATTTAACTGTGGTGGAGTACGATGGTTTGAGGACTAACACACATGCTGCAACAGCTGTGCCCAAAGCAACCAATCCAAAGAAAATATTAAAACCATAGAAAATATCTAAGCGAATATCAAACACATGTGCCAAAACTGCAAATAAAGTGTAGGGAAACCACACAAAGCATTTCATGAGAGAAACCTCTGGACTGACAATTCGTGGACTGACAAATCGTGGCCTGACAACTCGTGGACGTCTCAGAGAGATGATCTTGTTCAGAGCAACCAGCAGGTGAAAGAACAGACCGTTGAATCTTGTCACTGAGAACAGTACGTATACTGTAGTGCACCACCAACTAGCATGCCAACAGGGAACCCCGGTTAGCACCGTTTCCAGAAGGAAAGGTGAAGCGATCAGCTGCAGAGTGTCAGCGAGGAGGAGGGACACGAAAGAGAATGAGACCTGTTTTCTGACCCAGAGCTTACGATAGAAGGACCAGATAATCCAACCAAGGGCAGGGAGGATTGGGAAAATACCAAGGAGAAGAAGCACTGCCACTGCAATATCCTCTGATTCAGGGCGGTAATGGTCATCATCAGGGCGGTAATCGTAATCGTCAGGATACAGGAGATCATCGGCCGTGTCATTTTTCATGGTGGTGTTTGGTCACTGTTGTTTCTTTAACTCCCGTCTCCTAGGTGACAAGAAAAAGAGAAAAGAGGATGTTTAAATATTCATCAGGGCTTGGGAAACCTTTTTATTGATGCCATTTAAGTAGCCTGTGTTATTTTTCTAAATCTAAAATAGTTTTAAATTGTAAATGTAAAGCTACTAGATTGAGAATACATTTAGATACTAGCTTGTTCTTTGCGATAGCTAGCTAGCTAAGTTAACATGTCCTTAGCTGCCCAAGTAAAATGAGCAGGTGTACTAGCTAGTAGCTGTCACGGTTTCGGCCGAGGCTGCCTCTCTTCCTTGCTTGGGCAGGCTTCGGCGTTCGTCGTCTCCGGAATACTAGCTGCCACCGTTGCATGTTTCTATGTTCGTTTGCTTTTGTCTGATTGTTGTTACACCTGTTATCGTTTAGTGTAATTAGTGTCCTATAAGTTCTCGTTGTGTTTGTCTAGTGTTGTGTGTGATTGTTTTCACTGTCGTGCGTATTGCTTGTGTCTATACAGTTTGCTCGGTTGAGCTGCTCTCCATTTGTGTTTGGAGTATTTTGTCGCACGTGTTTAGTGCGCCCGTTTTATTTCGCCTGCGTGCGGAGTTTCTCGCCTCAGGGCATTTATTTTCGTGCTGTGTTTATTGCTAACCACTAAAGTCTTTTGGACTTACTTTGTGCGTCCTGCGCCTGATTCCACCACCACACCCACCTACAGCTATACTGACAGAATCACACACCAGCTCGAATGGAATCAGCAGGAGCCGCAGCAGCACAGGCGACGTTGGAGGACAGGGTCCGCGAGCAGAATGACCAGATCCTGTGGATGGGGTCCGCACTGCAGGAGGTGATCACCACCATCCGAGGCTGGGAGACCCGAGGGACACCTCCACCGCCATCTTCCCTGCCCGCACCATCGGCAAGTCAGTCCATTCCCGCTCCGGAACCCAGAGGAGTTCGACTCTCGCTCCCGAGGGCCTACGATGGGACCGCTGCCGGGTGTCAGGGATTCCTTCTCCAGGTGGAGCTTTACCTGGCCACCGTGCACCCGGCGCCCTCGGGACACGAGAGCGTGTCCGCCCTGATCTCCTGCCTTTCCGGTAAGGCGTTGGAATGGGCCAACGCAGAGTGGAGGAGAATAGACGCTACCACCATCACATACGACGAGTTCTCCCGCCGCTTCAGGGCGGTGTTTGACCATCCCCCGGAGGGGAAAGCGGCGGGGGAGCGTCTGTTCTGCCTCCGGCAGGGGAAGAGGAGTGCCCAGGAGTTCGCTTTGAAATTCCGTACTCTAGCGGCGGATGCAGGGTGGAATGAGCGGGCTCTCATCGATCACTACCGATGTAGTCTACGTGAGGACGTCCGTAGGGAGCTGGCCTGTAGGGACACCAGCCTCTCGTTCGACCAGTTGGTCGACATGTCCATCAGGCTGGATACCCTGCTAGCTACCCGCGGACGTCCCGAGGGGGGTCCGTCCATTTCACCCTCCAGCGCCTCCGAGCCGTGCCCCATGGAGCTCGGGGGCGCTGGCGCTAGAGAGAGGAGGGGTCGGATTACGAGGGGGTCCATCTCCTGCACCAACTGTGGTCGGGGAGGACACACCGCGGCTAGGTGCTGGGGATGGCCTCCTAGGGGAGAAGACGACAGGTCCCGCACTGGGGAGTCCTTCCAGGTGAGTAGGCGCCCCACTCACCCAGAGCTCTCTGTTGCACACTTCTGTATACCTGTGCGTTTTCCACAGGTAGCACCTCATTCCCAGCATAAGGCGCTGGTAGATTCAGACGCGGCTGGGAATTTTGTTGATAAGAAATTTTGTTTAGCCTTAGGGATTCCCCTGCTCCCTGTTGACGTCCCTTTCCCCGTTCATGCCCTAGATAGCCGTCCGTTGGGTGCGGGCTTGATCAGGGAGGTCACGGCGCCACTTAGGATGTGTGCGCAGGGGGGTCATCAGGAGATGATCCAGCTATTTCTGATCGACTCGCCTGCGTATCCGGTGGTGCTGGGCATGCCCTGGTTGAGTACCCATAACCCATCTATTTCGTGGCAGGAGAGGGCTCTGATGGAGTGGTCTGCCCAGTGTGTGGGTCGATGTTTAGGCGTTTCCGTAGGGGCTACCTCGGTGGAGAGTCCAAACCAGGTGCCCGCATTGCACGTTCCCCCTGAGTATGGGGATTTGGCTATTGTGTTCAGTAAGTCGAGGGCGACGCAGTTGCCCCCCCCATAGGCAGGGAGATTGTGCGATAGACCTCCAGGCAGGAGCTGCGCTCCCACGGAGCCATGTGTATCCTCTGTCTCAGGAGGAGAAGAGAGCTATGGAGACTTACATAGACTAATCTCTGAGACAAGGATACATACGGCCCTCCACTTCCCCTGCATCCTCGAGTTTCTTTTTTGTGAAGAAAAAGGATGGTGGGTTACGCCCGTGCATTGATTACCGTGGTCTCAATCAGATCACGGTGAAGTACAGTTATCCACTCCCGCTGATTGCGACCATGACGGAGTCATTGCACGGGGCGCATTTCTTCACTAAATTAGATCTCAGGAGCGCGTACAACTTGGTGCGCATTAGGGGGGGCGATGAATGGAAGACAGCCTTTAGTACCACCTCGGGCCATTACGAGTATCTTGTCATGCCATACGGGTTGATGAACGCTCCTTCAGTTTTCCAATCATTCGTGGATGAGATCTTCAGGGACATGCAGGGGCAGGGGGTGGTCGTGTACATAGATGACATTCTCGTGTACTCGCCTACCCGAGTCAAGCATGTGGCCCTGGTGCGCCGAGTGTTGCGGAGGCTGTTGGAGCACGACCTGTATGTCAAGGCAGAGAAGTGTCTGTTCTTCCAGGAGTCGGTCTCCTTTTTGGGTTATCAGTTGTCTGCGTCAGGGGTGAAGATGGAGGTAGACCGGGTGTCAGCCGTGCGTAATTGGCAAACGCCAACCACTGTGAAGGAGGTGCAGCAGTTTTTGGGGTTTGCGAATTACTACCGGAGGTTTATCCGGGGTTTTGGACAGGTGGCAGCTCCCATAACGTCTCTTTTGAAGGGGGGTCCGGTGCGTCTGCAGTGGTCAGCCGAGGCGGACAGGGCGTTTGGGAGGCTGAAGGACCTGTTTACCTCGGCCCCGGTGCTGGCGCATCCGGATCCCTCTTTGCCATTTCAGGTAGAGGTGGACGCGTCAGAGGCCGGTATAGGAGCCGTGCTTTCGCAACGGTCCGGCGCGCCACCTAAACTCCGCCCCTGTGCTTTTTATTCCAAGAAGCTCAGTCCGGCGGAGCGAAACTATGACGTAGGGGACAGGGAGCTGTTAGCCGTGGTACAGGCCCTAAAGGTGTGGAGGCACTGGCTTGAGGGGGCTCAACACCCTTTCCTCATTTTGACGGACCACCGTAACCTGGAGTACATCCAGGCAGCGAGGAGGCTGAACCCTCGCCAGGCGAGGTGGAATATGTTTTTGACCCGGTTCACATTTAAGATCACGTACATCCCTGGGTCACAGAACGGTAAGGCAGACGCACTGTCTCGGCGGTATGACACGGAGGAGAGGTCCGTGGAGCCCACTCCCATACTGCCGGAGTCTTGTCTGGTGGCACCGGTAGTGTGGGAGGTCGATGCTGAACTCGAGTGGGCGTTACGCACCGACCCTAGTCCACCTCAATGCCCGGAGGGTCGGAAGTACGTTCCGCTCGAGGTTCGGGATCGATTGATCTATTGGGCTCACACGTCACCCTCCTCTGGACACCCTGGTATCGGCCGGACAGTGCACTGTCTTAGTGCCAAGTACTGGTGGCCCACGTTGGCGAGGGATGTGAGGGTTTATGTTTCCTCCTGCTCGGTGTGCGCCCAGTGTAAGGCGCCTAGACATCTGCCTAGGGGTAAGTTACTACCCCTGCCCGTTCCACAACGACCATGGTCTCACCTCTCGGTGGATTTCCTCACTGACCTTCCTCCTTCACAGGGGAATACCACTATACTGGTCGTTGTGGACCGGTTTTCTAAGGCCTGTCGTTTGCTCCCTATGCCGGGCCTTCCTACTGCCCTGCAAACCGCCGAAGCACTATTCACCCATGTGTTCCGGCACTACGGGGTACCCGAGGATATTGTGTCTGATCGAGGTCCCCAATTTACCTCCAGAGTCTGGAGAGCTTTTATGGAGCGGTTGGGGGTCTCGGTGAGCCTCACCTCGGGTTACCACCCGGAGAGTAATGGGCAGGTGGAACGTGTGAACCAGGATGTGGGTAGGTTTCTTAGAACATACTGCCAGGACCGGCCGGAGGACTGGGCAAGGTACGTTCCCTGGGCCGAAATGGCCCAGAATTCCCTACGCCATTCCTCCACTAACCTAACCCCTTTCCAATGTGTGTTAGGTTACCAGCCGGTTCTGGCACCTTGGCAGCAGAGCCAGATCGAGGCTCCTGCGGTGGATGAGTGGGTGCGGCGCTCGGAGGAGACATGGAACGCTGCACACGTCCACCTGCAGCGGGCCCTCCGTCGTCATAAGGCGAGCGCCGATCTCCACCGCAGTGAGGGACCGGTGTACGCACCTGGTGATCGAGTCTGGCTCTCTACCAGAAACCTGCCCCTCCGCCTGCCCTGTCGGAAACTGGGTCGGCGGTTTGTAGGGCCATTTAAAGTCCTGAGAAGGTTGAACGAGGTGTGTTACAAATTACAACTACCTGTTGAGTATAAAAGTATTAACCCCTCATTCCATGTGTCTCTTCTCAGGCCGGTGGTAGCTGGCCCACTCCAAGAAAGTGAGATCAGGGAGACTCCTCCGCCCCCATTGGACATCGAGGGGGCACCGGCGTACTCCGTGCGGTCCATCTTGGATTCGAGACGTCGGATGGGGGGTCTCCAATATCTAGTGGAGTGGGAGGGGTACGGCCCGGAGGAGCGGTGCTGGGTGCCGAGGAGAGACATTTTGGACCTGTCTCTCCTGACGGAATTCCATCGTGGGCACCCGACGCACCCTGCTCCGCGTCCTCCTGGTCGTCCCCGAGGCCGGAGTCGGCGTACGTCTGGAGCCGCGCGTCAAGGGGGGGGTACTGTCACGGTTTCGGCCGAGGCTGCCTCTCTTCCTTGCTCGGGCAGGCTTCGGCGTTCGTCGTCTCCGGAATACTAGCTGCCACCGTTGCATGTTTCTATGTTCGTTTGCTTTTGTCTGATTGTTGTTACACCTGTTATCGTTTAGTGTAATTAGTGTCCTATAAGTTCTCGTTGTGTTTGTCTAGTGTTGTGTGTGATTGTTTTCCCTGTCGTGCGTATTGCTTGTGTCTATACAGTTTGCTCGGTTGAGCTGCTCTCCATTTGTGTTTGGAGTATTTTGTCGCACGTGTTTAGTGCGCCCGTTTTATTTCGCCTGCGTGCAGGGTTTCTCGCCTCAGGGCATTTCTTTTCGTGCTGTGTTTATTGCTAACCACTAAAGTCTTTTGGACTTACTTTGTGCGTCCTGCGCCTGATTCCACCACCACACCCACCTACAGCTATACTGACAGTAGCTAGCTACTCACTAGCTAGTTCTCATTTTTCTTTTAGGTTGTGTGAGTTAGCTGTCAAGGGGCCAATACTGAGGACGCTAGCTATTAAAGGGTGAGCACTGTAGCTAGCTAACTATAGCTAACGCTATTTGATAAACGTTTTATGTTTGTAGCTTTCTAGTAACAATGCTATGTACAGTCGTGGTCAAAGGTTTTGAGAATGACACAAATATTAATTTTCACAAAGTCTGCTGCCTCAGTTTTTATGATGGCAATTTGCATATACTCTAGAATGTTAATGAAGAGTGATCAGATTAATTGCAATTAATTGCAAAGTCCCTCTTTGCCATGAAAATTAACTTAATCCCCCCAAAACATTTCAACTGCATTTCAGCCTTGCCACAAAAGGACCAGCTGACATCATGTCAGTGATTCTCTCGTTAACACAGATGAGAGTGTTGACGAGGACAAGGCTGGAGATCACTCTGTCATGCTGACTGAGTTAGAATAACAGACTGGAAGCTTTAAAAGGAGGGTGGTGCTTGAAATCATTGTTCTTCCTCTGTTAACCATGGTTAACTGCAAGGAAACACGTGCCGTCATCATTGCTTTGCACAAAAAGGGCTTCACAGGCAAGGATATTGCTGCTAGTAAGATTGCACCTAAATCAACCATTTATCGGATCATCAAGAACTTCAAGGAGAGAGGTTCAGTTGTTGTGAAGAAGGCTTCAGGGCGCCCAAGAAAGTCCAGCAAGCGCCAGGACCGTCTCCTAAAGTTGATTCAGCTGTGGGATCGGGGCACCACCAGTGCAGAGCTTGCTCAGGAATGGCAGCAGGCAGGTGTGAGTGCATCTGCACGCACAGTGAGGCGAAGACTTTTGGAGGATGGCCTGGTGTCAAGAAGGGCAGCGAGGAAGCCACTTCTCAGTCCTGTGTCATGCCAACAGTAAAGCACCCTGAGACCATTCATGTGTGGGGTTGCTTCTCAGCCAAGGGAGTGGGCTCACTCACAATTTTGTCTAAGAACACAGCCATGAATAAAGAATGTAAGCAAATATTGACTCTTTGCGTAAACGTAATGTAATTCTCAATAAAAGCCTTTGACACTTATGGAATGCTTGTAATTATACTTCAGTATACCATAGTAACATCTGAGAAAAATATCTAAAAACACTGAAGCAGCAAACTTTGTGAAGACCAATACTTGTGTCATTCTCAAAACTTTTGACCACGACTGTAGATAGATACAGTGGGGAGAACAAGTATTTGATACACTGCTGATTTTGCAGGTTTTCTTACTTACAAAGCATGTAGAGGTCTGTAATTTTTATCATAGGTACACTTCAACTGTGAGAAACGGAATCTAAAACAAAAATCCAGAAAATCACATTGTATGATTTTTAAGTAATTAATTTGCATTTTATTGCATGACATAAGTATTTGATCACCTACCAACCAGTAAGAATTCTGGCTCTCACAGACCTGTTAGTTTTTATTTAAGAAGCCCCTCCTGTTCTCCACTCATTACCTGTATTAACTGCACCTGTTTGAACTCGTTTCCTGTATAAAAGACACCTGTCCACACACTCAATTAAACAGACTCCAACCTCTCCACAATGGCCAAGACCAGAGAGCTGTGTAAGGACATCAGGGATAAAATTGTAGACCTGCACAAGGCTGGGATGGGCTACAGGACAATAGGCAAGCAGCTTGGTGAGAAGGCAACAACTGTTGGCGCAATTATTAGAAAATGGAAGAAGTTCAAGATGACGGTCAATCACTGTCGGTCTGGGGCTCCATGCAAGATCTCACCTCGTGGGGCATCAATGATCATGAGGAAGGTGAGGGATCAGCCCAGAACTACACGGCAGGACCTGGTCAATGACCTGAAGAGAGCTGGGACCACAGTCTCAAAGAAAACCATTAGTAACACACTACGCCGTCATGGATTAAAATCCTGCAGTGCACGCAAGGTCCCCCTGCTCAAGCCAGCGCATGTCCAGGCCCGTCTGAAGTTTGCCAATGACCATCTGGATGATCCAGAGGAGGAATGGGAGAAGGTCATGTGGTCTGATGAGACAAAAATATAGCTTTTTGGTCTAAACTCCACTCGCCGTGTTTGGAGGAAGAAGAAGGATGAGTACAACCCCAAGAACACCATCCCAACCGTGAAGCATGGAGGTGGAAACATAATTCTTTGGGGATGCTTTTCTGCAAAGGGGACAGGACGACTGCACCGTATTGAGGGGAGGATGGATGGGGCCATGTATCGCGAGATCTTGGCCAACAACCTCCTTCCCTCAGTAAGAGCATTGAAGATGGGTCGTGGCTGGGTCTTCCAGCATGACAACGACCCGAAACACATAGCCAGGGCAACTAAAGAGTGGCTCCGTAAGAAGCATCTCAAGGTCCTGGAGTGGCCTAGTCAGTCTCCAGACCTGAACCCAATAGAAAATCTTTGGAGGGAGCTGAAAGTCCGTATTGCCCAGCGACAGCCCCGAAACCTGAAGGATCTGGAGAAGGTCTGTATGGAGGAGTGGGCCAAAATCCCTGCTGCAGTGTGTGCAAACCTGGTCAAGACCTACAGGAAACTTATGATCTCTGTAATTGCAAAATATTAAGTTCTGCTTTTCTGATGTATCAAATACTTATGTCATGCAATAAAATGCAAATTAATTACTTAAAAATCATACAATGTGATTTTCTGGATTTTTGTTTTAGATTCCGTCTCTCACAGTTGAAGTGTACCTATGATAAAAAATGACAGACCTCTACATGCTTTGTACGTAGGAAAACCTGCAAAATCGGCAGTGTTTCAAATACTTGTTCTCCCCACTGTATATGTGCTTGGCTAGTGTTCTATTATAGCTAGCTAGCTAGCTAGTCACCTAGCTAAATAATGTGCGTTAGCTTGGCAAACATTAGCATGTAGCTGACGTTACTGTATAGACGAGAAGGCGGGAAGAGTTTCTGCCACTTGCCATTTTTAAGGTAAAGTCTCCTTCTTTACTTTTTTGTTGTTCAAAATCTTAGTATCACAAACATAATTGTTTTAGTCGGGCATGTCATAATAATGTTGTATGCCATTCCACTGTTGACCCTCCTTCTGACAGTAGGAGCTGCTCCTCTCCATTACCCAACATACAGCCCACAGTAACTTCAATGCTATTTCTATTGTAGAAGTAGGATAATGTCAGGGTAATTTTCTCAGCTGGTACGTATCATTTTTTATTTTGGTGTTCCAGGGGTGTGTAGAAAGGGTTCTACATGGAACCAGAAATGACTCTTCAGTATGTAGAGGGAGATGGACAAGCTCAACTAAATGATGAAAATATCTATAAAAAAGAGTAAGCTAGATTCTAGCAATTATAATAAATTGGTTAGTGTATACAGTAGTAGTAATCCTCAATTGCTGCTGTCAACATAATTGTCGGTTCCCAATAGTAAACATATTCTGTATCCTTTCATCTTTACAATTGTACCTGTTTTTAATCTTTTAAGTCTCATGCTAATGTCAATATAAATGTTTTCTAATAAATGTTTTCTAATATTGTATTTTTGTGTAAATAATAGAAGCAGCGTATTCTATTGTGGGAGGCAAGATCATGCTGTGGTGGGGGTGGCCACATCAGTGAAATATTTCTGATCCACTCTCCTACGGGGAGAGACAAAGAACCCTTTTAGGTTTAGGTAGCATCTTCTTTTCCTTAGTGGTTGATCGTTTGATTCATGTTTTACAGATAATTATACGGCAGCGCGGCTAAAACTACCAGAGGCAGAGGCGCACACAGATTAACAGACAGATACAGAGGAGATCTATTGTGAAGGTGAAACGCAGACGAATGTAAGTTAGGTTTGGTTTGATTAGTTTCATGTTTTGTGGCTTGGAGAAAGCATTGTCTAAATGGTCTTAGTATAAAGATGTTCAGTCTCATCAAACTTTTAAAAACGTGTTAGAAAAACAAACAGAAGATTCCCAGGAGAAAGTGATGATGATGAGCCCAGGAGTATGTCAGAGAGAAACCTACCCAGTGCACCAACAATTTATAAACGACCCAAGAGCAACAGTATGTTAAAGATAAAACTGCAAAGTGCACCAAAAATCAATAAACCATTGCAGTCCCAAAACTATGCATCTCCTGGGCCATCTGACTCCAGAGGACACACCTCTCCTGGGCCGTCAGACTCCAGAGGACATACGTCTCCTGGACCATTTGACTCTAGAGGACATACGTCTCCTGGAGCATCAGACTGCAGAAGACACGCCTCTCCTATGTCATCAGACTCCAGAAGACACGCCTCTCCTGGGCCATCAGACTCCAGAGGACACGCCTCTCCTGGGCCGTCAGACTCCAGAGGACATACGTCTCCTGGACCATTTGACTCTAGAGGACATACGTCTCCTGGAGCATCAGACTGCAGAAGACACGCCTCTCCTATGTCATCAGACTCCAGAAGACACGCCTCTCCTGGGCCATCAGACTCCAGAGGACACGCCTCTCCTGGGCTGTCAGACTCCAGAGGACATACGTCTCCTGGACCATTTGACTCTAGAGGACATACGTCTCCTGGACCATCAGACTGCAGAAGATACGCCACCGTGCTTCTACACCTGCATTACTAGCTGTTTGGGGTTTTAGGCTGGGTTTCTGTACAGCACTTCGAGATATTAGCTGATGTAAGAAGGGCTATATAAAATAAAATTGATTGATTGATTGATTGATACGCCTCTCCTATGTCATCAGACTCTAGAAGACACGCCTCTCTTGGGCCATCAGACTCCAGAAGACACGCCTCTCCTATGTCATCAGACTCTAGAAGACACGCCTCTCCTGGGCCATCAGACTCCAGAGGACACGCCTCTCCTGGGCCGTCAGACTCCAGAGGACATACGTCTCCTGGACCATTTGACTCTAGAGGACATACGTCTCCTGGAGCATCAGACTGCAGAAGACACGCCTCTCCTATGTCATCAGACTCCAGAAGACACGCCTCTCCTGGGCCATCAGACTCCAGAGGACACGCCTCTCCTGGGCTGTCAGACTCCAGAGGACATACGTCTCCTGGACCATTTGACTCTAGAGGACATACGTCTCCTGGACCATCAGACTGCAGAAGATACGCCTCTCCTATGTCATCAGACTCTAGAAGACACGCCTCTCTTGGGCCATCAGACTCCAGAAGACACGCCTCTCCTATGTCATCAGACTCTAGAAGACACGCCTCTCTTGGGCCATCAGACTCCAGAAGACACGCCTCTCCTATGTCATCAGACTCCAGAATTCGCGCCTCTCTTGGGGCATCAGACTCCAGAAGACACGCCTCTCTTGGGCTAACAGAGTCTGCTTATACTGAGTCACCGGATTTTAGAAGGTATGCCCTCTTTTCTGGAAATGTTGCACAAAATAAATACATTGTCCAATTTGAATATGTTTTCAATTTACTTTTAACTTAATTTGTGAAAATGTAGTATATGGCTAATCTATTGTTTTTTTATTGCCGATGTATAACAGGTTAGTAAAAACATTATAATTTTATTGGCATTACAATCCCAATATGCTGTTAGCGGGAAATTCCACCAAAAAAAAAAACGTTTTTGGTACGCATGTTTTAACATTAGTCTACTGTTGATAAACTTCCAAAATGTAAGCAATTTTTTATTTACAATAAGTGTCACAGAATGATGCATTTTACATTGTGTTTTGAGTAGTGATTGCTGAATGTAACAAATACTGTACTTAAATACTTTTCTTTATAGCATCAGAGTAATACAATACCAATACAAATGAAACAAGTTTATGAATGTTTGAATTTCCAGTAGGGCTGAGCTAATGGAGTCCAGACGGTTAACAACTAGTAAAGCCTCTGCCGAGTCTCTTGATTACATCCCCACCCGTGTCTGGAAGAAACTTAACTCAACGCAAAGGACCACAAACCACTGAAGTGAACAACTATTGAGTATTTGTTTTGCACTAAGGAATTGTGTTGAGTAAAGATTATGGGGGATTTATTATTCTCCTAATTGATGGGATGACTAACTTAGAAATAATGCATTCTAGACTGGGCTGATGTAGGTTGTGTCACCTGGCAAGCTGTGATTGATGTGAAGAGCTGTTTTAGGGGTTAAGATAAGATAATAATTTGTGTCTCCAAATACTAGACTATACTGGTTCTTTGTGATTTGTGAACCATCCTTGGACGTAGGAATGGTGTCTAGGGGAGCTGGCTCTTCTCACTATGACAGGTTGTTGTGATAAAAACGTATGCCTGGCAACAGGGATGCGCCAAGAGGCGGGGAACAGCCGGTGTGCCAACGGATTGGCTGAGTAAGTCTAAACCACGCTCAGCGTCTACTCTGATTGGCCAGCAGAGAGGTGGGAACTCTCTCTCTGTCAGAGTATTTGAGGAAGAACCTAAAACAATGGATTAGTTCTCTGAAGTGCCCTGCGAGGTATTTCAAGGAGCCCGTATATACGAAACATCATATTTACCATTGAAGGTTTTATATTAATTAAAATACTAGTATATCTTAGAAGTCGTGTTGACCTCTTTTGTTCCTAATGCCAGATTTGAATTGACGCAACTTTGACAATTGGTGACTTCCGACGTGATCTGGTAAAGGGACTACGCTGGGTATTGTCCGGCCCATTTGGTCACCCCTTTCATTGGACTGTGTGTTTCACAAAGAGTCTGGACTACTAAAAAAGGTAAGCAGATACCTATTGTTAAATAACTAAAGATCTGCACATTGGCTTTATCCAAATTAATTTTGTGAAACACCTGTCTGATGTAAGTGAACTAAATTATGAAACTATTATGAGTAGATAAGCACAATATTGTGACATGCAAACCTTTGGTGAATGTGATGTTAAACCATGGTACCAGAGAGTATTTGTGCTACCGGCAAGGTCCGTGGAATACGGCTAGGTTCAGGAGACAATACTGACATCTACCGGCAAGGTCCGTAACTGCGAGAATACGGCTAAGTTCGGAGATACAGGGAAATATTGGCCAAGGGCGTTGGCTACTGACACATATCCATCGAGATATGGCTAGGATCAGAGGAGCACCAAAATTTTAGTTGAGTATTGTTCCTTTGACACATATCCAGAGAGATATGGCTAGGTTCGGAGGAAAATACTGAAGTCCCCAGGCTAGGATCACCAGGGGTGAGAACTGTGGACACAGGGAAATATTGGCCAAGGGCGTTGGCTACTGACACATATCCATCAAGATATGGCTAGGATCAGAGGAGCGCCAACATTTTAGTTGAGTATTGTTCCTTTGACACATATTCAGAGAGATATGGCTAGGATCAAGGGACATACTGAAGTCTCTGGACCACCAATGTTGGAACTGTGAGATACAGGGATTAATTGATCAAAGTGTAACGTTGTGTCACATATCCACTGAGATACGGCTAGGATCATAACGGGCACAACATTTTAGATAGTGTTACGCTACTGACACGTATCAGAGGGCTAGATACGGCTAGGATCAGGGGGACACTGGGTGTTGTTGTATGCATGAGTGCGCGAATGATCACAGACGAAATAAAATAGTGAATAGGGGTTATTAAAAATAATAAACCTGTATATTAAGACGTCTGTGGCTGTCCAAACTGTATAATTTGTGAATAACTGTTGGGTTTGTGGTTGCTTAAACCGTATAACCCGTTAATAACAATTGGGAATATGAAGGTAAAATAATGAATAACTAGTATGACTAAACTGAAACGTTTGAACTGATATAATTGAATTGTAATGTTTGATGTTTGACATAGCATAACACTGGTTTTAAATAAGTAAATTGAAGTAATATGGTTTAGCGCTTGATTTGATATAACAACCATTGGTTAAATAATTGAAACACTTGGGTTTATTCGTTTGATTTACCATTTGATGTGTGGCGCTTGATTTGATATAACAACCATTGGTTAAATAATTGAAACACTTGGGTTTATTCGTTCGATTTACCATTTGATGGGTGGCGTTTAATTTGACGTATCTACCATTGGTTAAATAATTGAAACACTTTGGTTTATTCGTTTGATTTACCATTTGATGTGTGGCGCTTGATTTGATATAACAACCATTGGTTAAATAATTGAAACACTTGGGTTTATTCGTTTGATTTACCATTTGATGTGTGGCACTGTAAGAATACTGCTTTCAAACAATTAGACTGAAATAATTCGGTTTATCGTTTAAATATAAACGTGCACCAACTTTAACTAAATAGGTGGGAATTATTTGATTTAAATAAATAGACTAAAGTACCTTAATTAACGGCAGAATATTGAAAACACTAAAACAAGAAACACAGCTCCTCAGAGGACACGGAAGGTAGAGTTGCGAGGGGAGGGGCTGGAGAGAGCGAAAGTGTGGCTTTTGGAGCCAGGAAAGACTGGGAGTTGGCTGGGAACTCCACACGGGGTGATTATTTGAGAGGTGCATGTGGGTTTCTGACGAGGGATGTTCTAAACTTGCTCACCCGAACGTAGACGTACGTCATGGGTGAGAAAGTAGAGAATATTTACATTTGCATTTTTGGTAATTTGGCAGACGCTCTTGTCCAGAGCGACTTGCAGGAGCGATTGGGGTTGAGTGCCTTGCTCGAGGGCACATCGGCAGGTTTTTCGCCTGGTCGGCTCGGGGATTGGAACCGGCGACCTCTCGGTTGTTGGCGCGGCGCTATTGGTCATTAAGCTGCCTGCCGCCCCATATGAGTTTAAGGTTGTGGTGTTGTTGGATCATGTGATGGTGGAATAAACTGACCATAAGTAATGTTGTTTTAGACGTAATGTATAATATAGTACAAAGCAAATAGAGGGTTCAATTGAACTAATTATCATGGTAGAGCTAACGTAGTACAGTGAGGGAACTTCATTTTGTGTCAGAGGGTAAGATGAGAAATCATTGTAATGGTGCTATTGGTGGAAATCTATTTATCATTTCAAGGCATGGAGTAACAATCTGCATTTATGAGTGTAAATTCCACTGCTGATGTGTTGATTGAATGGGTACAATGGAGTATTTGGTTTGGTAATGTTGAATGGACTATTTGTAGCGTGTTTTGGGGTTAAATAGAAAAACTCACTTATTCAATAGGGAATGGGTGGAGAGAGAGAGAGAGTTTTTACGTGTATTAAAAGTTGCATAAGATAGCTTTAGTAGTATTCTAGATAGGTCTATGAAAATATGTTACAAGTACGAATGACATTATTTCCTAAGAAGGAAGATTGTAGGGAAGTTTCCGGCGCCTCCCCCATAATGTAGGAAGGAGCAGGAGAGGGGGAGGAGAGGTGAGAGACAGTACATAGTTCAGATGGTAGGAATGTCATTAAGTGTATGCTTATCAACGATATCAAGTATTTGTTTTATTAATTAGGGCCGAATCAGAGAGAACGGTTAAAGAGATTGAATAGCGAACTGAAATGTGTTAGCGGGAAAATACAAAATAGTTGGAACATTTTAAAACGATAATTTATTTTCGTTACGGGGATGCAAGTATGCATTGGCTGTTGTGCTGGGGGAATAGCGCCAGCCTGTGGTGGGTTCTGGATTTGTTATAAATACATTTATATTTTAAACTAAAGTGATGGAATAGACTACAATTATAACATCAGAAAAAGGGCACAATATAATTCGTAATAGTTATTATATTATTATTGATAGTTATTGCAGTTATTATCATTGATTCAGTAATGATAAAAGGATAGAGAGAAAGAGGCAGGAAGAGCTAGAGAAAGTAAACACAGAGAGTTTAAACACAGGGAGTTGAAGAGATTACATTTACATTTTAGTCATTTAGCAGACGCTCTTATCCAGAGCGACTTATAGTTAGTGAATACCTTCTTTTTTTTTCATACTGGGCCCCCGTGGGAATCGAACCCACAATTAGAAGACTATAATAAGCCAGTGAAGAGAGAGTGGTTAGATGATGAGGAAGGGGATGACTAGTACCCTTTGATAGCCTTGCCGAACCCAAGGGCTGGGGAGGAGCATGCACCAGACACACTGGATGTATATAGGGCGTGGACACAGCGAGATGTAGTGAGAGCTATAGAGGGTGTAGTGCACCCTAAGAGAGTGTTTGAATTGGAAACAATTGAATTGGCTCTGCAGCAAGAACAGAAATCATACCTCACCTTAACAATATTGGGGGAAAATATGAAATTCTTGTGTGACACAGGGGCATGTCGAACAGCAATCTGTGTAGCCGACATACCCAAAATAATTAGAATTAATGGGGAAAATATCATGGTACGCTCGGCCTCGGGCCATCAATTTATAGAGCGATTATCAGCCCCTGTGACTTTACAACATGAAGATTCAGGGGGAGAGGTATGCATACCTGTACTGGTATCAAGCCTGTGCCCAGTAAATTTACTAGGAAGGGATGCCATGACTCGGTTGAACGTAGCTGTGAAGCCTACGCTGAGGGGTATGAAGGCATATGTCGTAAGGGATAATATGGTATTGAGCGGGGAGGGAAAGCCATGCTATTGGTATAGCCAGGATCTGCTAAGAGGGGGACTTACAGACATACCGAAAGCACTAATAGACCTAGGAAATGAGTTAGTGATTGGATCAACTAAGATGACAGTAGATGACTTACACTGTACAGTATGGTGTAATGAGCACCCAGGCCCTAACCCAGATTATGAGGAAGAAGTGTTAAAAACCACAGAAATTTTTTTGGGGTTAAAATGGGTTCACAGAGCCAGAGGCTGTACAGAGAAAGGTGGAGCCCCCATGTTGCCCTAGTGAAATAACATTCAGAGGAATGGTTATCACTAGGTAAATTGATAAAACAGGGGAAAAACATTACTGACTGGCAGAATACACCAAATGGGGATCAGTATAGCCACTCCACTGGGAGATATAGAATAAAGTTGAATTGGAGAGCAAAAACCCTGCCCGGGGTCCACCTGGAGATAAGTTTTAACGGATGACAGGAAGAGATTCTCTTAACTCAGGAACAGGAGGCTGAGTTAGCAGCAATTCCGTTCAAATTATGGTCACAAGGACCAGCCGATGTAGGACTAATTAAGGGGGTAGCTCCAGTACAAGTGATTCCTCGATCCGATAATAGACCATACCAAAAGCAATACCTTATGAAACCAGAAGCAATAAAAGGGATAACACCTACATTTCAGCATTTACTTAAGGGAGGGGTGATAATTCCTGGAGATGAGGCACAATGCAACTCTCCAGTATTTCCTGTTAAAAAGGCGGCACCTAGCGCCGACTGGAGGATGGTCATGGACTTGCAAGGGGTTAATAGAAATATAATTCCCAGAGCTCCATGTGTACCAGATCCACATACATTGCTGAACCAATTGAAACCAGAGAACTCCTATTTTACAGTGATAGATTTAGCTAATGCTTTCTTTAGTATCCAAGTTCATCCGGATAGTCAGGGGTGGTTTGGCTTTACTTTTCAGGGAAGGAAATGGACTTATGCTAGGATGCCTCAAGGCTACTCAGAAAGTCTTACAATCTTTGCCCAGGCTATAACTAGGAATTTGGGAAAGTTTGAACCTGGGGAAGGAAGCCAAAAATGTTAGTTTATGTAGATGATATTCTATTGGCTAATCCCACTCAGGAGGGATGTAAGAGGGATACAATCCAATTGTTAACCTTCCTGGCAGAACAGGGACACAAAGTGAGCAAAAAGAAACTTCAACTTTGGCAGAGCGAGGTCATTTACCTAGGACACACTATAACTCAGGAGGGGCGAATGTTAAACTCATCCAGAAAAACTGCTATACTTGAAGCGCCAAAACCGTTAAACAAAAAACAAATGATGAGCTTTTTGGTAATGATAAACTGCTGTAAAGCTTGGGTACTCCATTATGTACTGCATACGGGTAAATTAAGTGATCTTATCTATGGGAAGGCAATGGCAGCCCATGGAAAAAATAATTTGGAACTCTAAGGAGGCATACATACATCAGGGATGTTATCCAAATGGTAGAGAGTAAAGAGGGATATGACATTAGTCGTGATTTAAAGATGATGAGGGTTTTTTGGTGGGCTATTAGATATAACTGGGTTAATCATGAACATAGAGGTTTTAATTCTTTGTTGCTAGGCAGAAGACTTAGGTGACCTAAATATGGACTTGTCATGTCCAACAATCAGTCTTCAGGTCAAGCCCGGGAGAGCCTGGGTAGAACAGAGTTTGAACTAAACAGAAGTGTTTTTACAAGATAAGAGATTGATGATTGGATTACTAATTGATTCTGAACTGGATGAAAGTCGAATTTAGCTGCCATAAAAGACAAAGGAAGTGGGAGGAGCAATAAAGAAGCAAAAGACAATCTAAAAAATGAAAGGCATGGCAATTGGATGATAAATTACATAAGGGATTGTTTAGGAAGGTGGTAATATTGACACATGGGCAAATCATGTGTCAAAAAAGGGGGAGTGATAGGATTAAATAATAAATATATACGAAGGAGAGGACAAAATACTTTTAATTTTTTTTAAAAAAAATAGAAATTGAGAGCTCAACATGTATGTGTGAAGATAGTTTATTAACCACACCCGTATGTCAGAGGTTTTGTGCCCCACAGGTGAACTAAAGGAGAAGGTGACCCACTCTATCTCACCAGGAGACTGGGTGAGCATCCAGTCCCTAAAAGAAGAAAAACTGGAAGCAGGCCTGTTGGGAAGGGCCCTATCAAGTCCTATTAGATCCACCTGGGTGCATGTCACACACTGCAAAAAGGTAAACCCAGTTACACCTGATGAACAAACACAGAGTTAGGAGAAAGAACCGATCACCACTAGGGCTCGGGGGTTGGCTCCTTAACGAAGATTCCCTTACCCTGTCTGATCATCCCTGTGTGAGTTCGATAGAAGTTAAAGCAATGGGTTGGCCTCTGGCGGCTGACATGTTCTCAGGGCGAGGGTGGGGATTCACAGGTCTCCCGACGGTAGGTAGCTGTCTGATTGTGGTGGCCATATTCCTAACACACTCAGACCCTCCTGATCAGCCAGAAGTAGTAGTTAACCTAACACAAGTTGATAAAATAATACCTGAGCACAGTCTACGAAGGCATAGGAGACAGCTAGACGTAGGGAAAGGGGAAGTACTAGGGACTTTAGGGAAGGACATCACCATATGTATGTCACCATGTACATCCTGGGACTATGTAGTTGCTCACACCAAGCGGGGGGGGATATGTCAATCTCCATACACAGTTTAGGGACAGGTGTAGTATTGTGAAAGTAGGGAATTACCAGAAATGGCAGTGCGACCCATATAAGGGTAGGTACTGTCTGAAAGTCTGAATTATGCTAAAACAGGTTACAGACCTGAACAAGTGAGATATCCTCTTCAACTGGGGCACCCTATAGAGTAAACCTCTCTAAGGGAGGTAATGAGACGGGGTTGTGAAGATAGTACAAATTATAGACCTGAAGAAAGTAGGACAGGTAGGACGGGGTGTAGGAATCTTGACCGGTGGTTGGAATGGATTTAGTATACGGCAAGAAATGTCTAAAGAGGACTGTTATGCCTGTGGGAAAGCCAAACCAAGGTTAACAACTACTCCGTTCCCCTTGACAGGCTTTAACTCTCTGTCAGGTTTATCCTCCATGCAAGCCACCTGGGAATGTGGTGAAAGAGTCTTGTAGTAACTTGAACTATCTGTATCCCCCGAAAACAAAGTCATTCCGACCTAGGTTGCCTCCGTTTGGAGTCTCAGGGGATTCTAATTGTTTTTCTAGGACTAGTAAGATAGGATACAGAGTAAGGCATCTTAGCTCCTGCTCCCACACAGAGAATATCACAACTAAAAGAGACCATGACTAATCTCTCCTCTTTGTTGCAGCCAGAGGATTTTAGGAACCAAAACCAGGCCCGTGCTGACATCTGATGGTTGTGTGGTGATAACTGATTGTGAACTCACCTACATATGTAAACAATCAAACGTGTCAGAGACTGGTGAGTTGTCACATAGAAAGTGGGACCTCCTCCCGGGATCCTTTGATGAAAGGATATATACATTGATGGGATAGGAGTACCTCGAGGGGTTCCAGAACAATTCAAAGCTAGGAATCAGATCGCAGCTGGGTTTGAATCAAGTCTTTTTTGTTTTGGTGGTCAACAATTAATAAAAACGTAGATTGGATGAATTATATTTACTATAACCAGCAAAGATGTATAAACCACACTCGTGATGCAATAAAGGGATTAGCTGAGCAGACAGCGGCAACTAGCTTAATGACATGGCAGAATAGAATAGCTTTAGATATGCTTTTGGCTGAGCGGGGCAGAGTTTGTGTTCTGTTTGGATATATGTGCTGTACTTTCATCCTCAAACAACATAGCACCGGACGGGTCCGTGACCAAAGAGCTTCAGGGAGTAACCACGTTGGCGAACGAACTGGCTGAGAACTCTGGTAGTGATAGCTCCTAAACGGTTGGTTTGATAACATATTTGGTCAATGGAAAACTATTGTTGTAACTATTCTGGGTGAAGTTATAGCTTCTATGGGTATACTTGTTCTTTGTGGATGTTGTCTTATTTCCTGTGTCTGAGGTTTGGTGAGAAAAGGAGATGGGGAAGGTGGTTTCCCAACAGATGGTGAGATACGGCCCAATCCTGGACTCCAACCTAGGAATGGAGGATATGACCTACCAGGCTTGGTGGAGTGACACTAGAGGGTGTCTAAAGGGGGCCAAAATGTACTTCTCTGTTTGTGTTTTATGTTTTAATAGTCTTATGTTTTGTGTTCTATTAATCCTGTGTTTTATGGTTTGAAGTTCCTTGGTGACTGGTAACAATTTGCAAGTTGGGTGTAGATGGACTGAGGGTTTTTATTTTTTAGTATCATCATAGCCTATTAATAAAAGTGTGATTATTTTTGTTTGTATTGTATTATAATGAATGACACCCTGTGTTTTCTTATTTTGAATCACACCCAGTCGGTGTGAAAAGGGGGATTATGGGGGATTTATTATTCTCCTAATTGATGGGATGACTAACTTAGAAAGAATGCATTCTAGACTGGGCTGATGTAGGTTGTGTCACCTGGCTGTGATTGATGTGAAGAGCTGTTTTAGGGGTTAAGATAAGATAATAATTTGTGTCTCCAAATACTAGACTATACTGGTTCTTTGTGATTTGTGAACCATCCTTGGACGTAGGAATGGTGTCTAGGGGAGCTGGCTCTTCTCACTATGACAGGTTGTTGTGATAAAAACGTATGCCTGGCAACAGGGATGCGCCAAGAGGCGGGGAACAGCCGGTGCGCCAACGGATTGGCTGGGTAAGTCTAAACCATGCTCAGCGTCTACTCTGATTGGCCAGCAGAGAGGTGGGAACTCTCTCTCTGTCAGAGTATTTGAGGAAGAACCTAAAACAATGGATTAGTTCTCTGAAGTGCCCTGCGAGGTATTTCAAGGAGCCGTATATACGAAACATCATATTTACCATTGAAGGTTTTATATTAATTAAAATACTAGTATATCTTAGAAGTCGTGTTGACCTCTTTTGTTCCTAATGCCAGATTTGAATTGACGCAACTTTGACAAGATGTAACAATTCACCAGCCCTTATACTCCCCGATTGAAATGTTGAAGATAGGAGTGCATCACTTCGCAAACCCCAAATGTAGTATGCATCGTAAAAAAGAAAAATTATGTAAACATCGCGAATCGCCAGTTCAGAAAAAAGGCTTTCTTATTTATATTACATTATTTTTACTTTCCGAAAAATACCTCCCATCTTATGTGACAGCTGACGCATACTCTCCTCTCCTTCTTTCATGTGTTGTCTAGTCAAGCTGCACACTACCCAGCTTTACATGCTGACCCACACGAGGTTGACAGATTTTTCTTTTAGGCTTTATTAGTTTGATAATTTGCCAGGTTATTGTTATCTATGCCCTGTGGGTGTAGATAAAGCTTTTTTTTTACTGACTGTCAGCAGATATACTGCATGTGCATGTGGTACAATTTGTAGTTTTGGGTTTAGTTCTGATAAAACTGGTGGTAACTTTCCACAAACCTGCACACATTTTGTGTAGAATCTACACAATTTGAAGTCAAAATGCGCGACTACGTAAGACAACCCTAAAATACGCAAAAATAGTTGGTTTCAGTAATTGACAACTTTTTCAAAATGCTAAATTCTCCAATTCACTGCAGACCAGGAATTGTTCTCAGCGCAATGACAGTAAAAACATCACTATTGCATGGAGAAGATTGCTGCTCCTGAATCTTCTGACAAAGCAGGAAATGATATTAGAACAACTTAGAATCATTTGTCAAACCGTTCAAGACCAGAGAGGCAGGAGGGTCCTGCAAGAAGACCTACCTGATGGTCTTTTTCCAGTAGGCAGTGTTCAACAAATGGAACATCTTGATGGGGAGCTGAAGGCCAGCAGAGAGTTTAGGCAAAAGATGGTGAGATCTCTTCTTGCATTTCAACCTCCTGACCTAGTCAGCCATTATAATTATGCTTTAAACGTTTGTGGTATTATTAGCTGAGACATAACCAATATCCAGATCTTGTTATGGTCACTTTTCTGTTGTCTATGTGGTTACAGATTGACTATTTGGGATTGAAAGGTGGCTGTGATGTGAAAGAGAGTGTGTGGAGGATCATGGCACACATAATCTCCCATGATCTTTCAAAGACCATGAACTGGAGGTGAATCAATGGAAAGGTGCCCTTCTGCCAACTGCAGCTCAAAGAGATAGTTCATGTTCTACTGTTGCCAAAGTCCTTCATGAATACTAGAAAGCATAGAAAGAAACATCTAAATAAACCAATGATTCTTTACTCCCCAATTTTCATTTAAAGCTTTCGGTGAGGAGAAACCGGCTCACGTCCGACGCAACCGACAAAGAAGTGGAAAGAAAGCATCAAAAGATGGTTCCATCTGTCAGGGGATCGAAATGGTGGTCGCAAAGAAAGAAGACAAAGAAGGGAGAGAACAATATTTAGATACTATTGGTGGGGTTCTGATGATAACCACCAGAAGATAAAAATTGTTTCACAAATCTTTGTTCCAATTCTACAGCATAAACCCAACATTTGTAAGGGAAGGGGGGAGGGGGGGGGGGTCTGGTTTTAGTTGCAATTAACTTAATTGCAACTAACTAACTTAACTTAAGTTAGTTAGAAGTTAGTTGCAATTAAGATCAGCTGCGCAGAGTAATCTAGCTCGTATTTGTATTTTATTTTTATCAAGTAATAGTAAGATGACGATAATAGTGGTCAATTTTCCTTACAACTATGTTGTCATTAAGCCGGACAAGTGTTGTGTTTTTGCACCATCAATGTTGCTGTCTTAGAGACTAGTTTCTGTTACAATGTTTTTCAGTGTTCTGATGTGGCCCTGTTTTATAGGGCTTGTTGTAATTTGCAAGTCATGTTTCTATTGTGTCTTTACAAGGCTCATTTGGGCAACAATCATTTGAGATGTGAGCTTGTTTTAAAACAACATGTGTAGCAGTGTTAGCTGTGTTGCCACTGCAGAACTTTAATGTTATGTATCAATGCACTTGTATGTTATGGTGTATGATTGCGTAAGCTAGCATGCAGAAACTAGACTTTAGTACATTACAGTAGAGCACAATAGAGTGCATTATACATTACTGTATTCTAGTTTAATGTGCTTTATTGTGCTAACTGTACTGTACTATACAAATTAAAAGACAATTTCAGTATTTAGGACCCTAATCATATAAATGCCATGTTATAGAAGGGTGAAGACAATAGGTTTTGAAATATCACTAGGTTTTGAGTAACTTACCAGCAGCAGCAGTTGTCTTCCTGAGCCAGAAATAGTAACAAAGGCTCCAAAAACACACAAATACGTATTTTTACAAGCTGTAAAGTTCTCGTTATCATGGTGCAGGTCTGTAGATGTTATAGAAATTAACATTTTGTAATTCTAAACTTTATCTGCAATGATCTGTGGCGGTAAGTTTTGCCGTCTTGAGACAATATCTGACATACATGCGCATGAACGTGCAAAGTTTCAAATGACACAATTTTTGTTTCTACAACATCTACAGATCTGCACCATGATAACGAGATCTTTGCAGCTTGTAAAATGATGTGTGAGTTTTTTAAACCTTTGTTCGTGTTGCCAACTTGCACCAAATTTCCAAAAGATGCTCAGGAAGACGAACGCTGCTTCAGGTAAATTACTCAACCTATTGATATAAAAAATCATTTTAAAAAAATGACTTCACCCTTCTATAACATGCCATTTTATATGATAAATACAAATTAGTGTCCTAAATACTGAAATTGTCCTTCAACAGCTGTAATTTGATTTCCCAACATGTGAATCAGATTGTTACTTGGTCCTGTCAAGACCAACCAAATGTGGGGTTGTAGCTCAAGAATAGCCATATTGTAGTTTTATCATTGTATGTATTATCTTTTGCGTGTGAATAAAATGTACAAATCACAGTCCAACCCTGTCTTTATTGTTGTAGAATTTTTTTCACAAGGGCTTCTAGCCCAGAGAAAGTGTCTCTTAGAATTTGCGGCCCCAAATGAGTCTTTCTTATGGCTGACCTCCGGTTTCATTATGGCAGTAGGGTCTTGTTCCGACTAGAATAAGGGAACTTATGCTGAGTTGTTGGCTAAAATGCGGTTACTAGGTGGGTCAATTCTGGCTGAGTTACGGCTGCCGCACCTGGGCCACTGCAGGGCCCTAATTCCAAACCACATGTGGGCCACACAAAAGTCGGCCAGGTCCGGCCCAGATAAATGTTGCTAATGGGGAGCCTGCCTGCCTGTCTGCTGACAATCATTGTTTGCTGCATGTGCAGGGTGTGGCGCTTCCCATTGCTAGATAACGGAACACTCGCTGCTGTGCTGCGTGCCCCAAGTCCTGCTAATATTCTGCTTATCACAGTAACCTATCCAGTCCAAGCGCAAATACAAGTCAGGAGAAGGCGAATCCGAGTCACCAATGGTTGAGAAAGCGAGTCCAAGTCCGAATCACCAATGCTTTTTTTCTATAAAAATGTCCAGATCGTATCTTGTTTTGGGATTGAATACATTACATTTTCATTTATTTACATTATATTGATATCAACATTATAACGAGTAATCACCCAAGCAACATGATGTTACTTAATAATGCAGAAATTGCCTTGAAATTGAGTTGAGTGTTTTTAGGCCTACCTTAATTATTCAACTTTTTGAAGTCGACAGTTGAGTGTAGTCTCTCACCCAGTGAATGGACAAGTTAACTATTTGTAACAGTATCAAGAAATGGGGATCTTGAGACTAAGTCCTCACGCACTTTTCCGGTCATGGCTAGAAGGCATCCAGCTTTTGCAAAATTAACATCTGAATTTGACTTTTCGTAGCAAGTTAGGATAATTAACGTAGCAGGTTAGGATAATTTGGTTAAGGTTGTGGAAAGGTTTAGGATTAGGGTTATCTAAAATGCTAAACATTTCAACTTTTTATGTTAATTTGACAAAAGCTGGATACATTCTAGCCATGACCTTCAGCACACTATAAATATCTCTTAAAGGCACAGTGTGTGCTCAAGTGTGGGCCATACTGAAAATAAGTGAATTCTTGATTGATAGCGTAAATTAAAAACACCAATATTCAGGTTGAAGAACCACTTTGGGTGCTTCAGAGTACTTCATTTCTGTTTTAAAACACATTCTATCTATTAAAACACTTACATTGGCTTTACATTCATTTCTCGGACACAGATTAAGCCTAGTCCTGGACACAAAAGCAAGCTCAATAGATAATCTGTCGTACTCATTTTGGCTTTGACAACAGCTGATCGTGCTACCGAAATCAACGAATAGCGTGAAACAACGCAATCGCGCATGACGCCTTCTCAGTATGCTAAAATGTTATGTTTTATGGTATGTGCCTTTTTGAAAATCAAGTATGGTTTAAATGCCAGGATGTTAAACTCATTTCGGCTATTCATCTTGTAAAATTCTATGCACACTTTTCCACAATGCATTTGAAGAGGTGGGCAGTGAGTGACAGGCCCTAGTTCTCTTCAAGTAGCCAAACAAAACTAGGTACTTAACTGGAAATATGCCAAATAGCGAAGCTTCTGCGGTGGTGTTCAAATGTAGGCTAAGCAGTTTTTGTTCTCCTTAAAATTATCACAAGTATTGCATCATAGGTTACATCTTTGAAAACAGAAGTCTTTATTTTATTTTTTAAAGTGGATTTCTGTTTTCTCATTGAAACGTGTTTCTTGTTCTATTGGCCTTCGTCAGAGGTTTTAAACTAAATACTAAACCATCTTTTGATTTCTGAATCTGTCGGCACCCGGGACTCTGGATGTGTCTACGTTATTGATGTCATGTTAATCAGGCCTTTTCATTTGAACATATGGATTGTTGTAGTTTTGGCTAGGCTACCTATTTAATTTATGGATCAAGCGTTAGTAGTCATTCCAATATCATTCCCAATGATCAGTGCTTTAGTTGATTATGTTGCTGCCCAGAGGTTCTGAATTTGTGATGCACCGGAATGTCCATGTTTTTCTGTGCAATAGGCTTTTGAAAAGTTTTGGTGTGTGTGTACTAGGTTACTGATTATGGTTTCACTAATAAATATGTTGAAATGGAACCAAATTATCTGTTTCTGACTTCAGTTCTTTTTAATAGGAAAGATGGGCTATACATTTCCAATTTGTAAGTCGCTCTGGATAAGAGCGTCTGCTAAATGACTTAAATGTAAACATGTATGGGCTATGGCAGGGGTGTCAAACTCATTCCATGGAGGGCCTAGTGTCTGCAGGTTTTTGTTTTGTCCTTTCAATTAAGACCTAGACAACCAGGTGAGGGGAGTTCTTTACTAATCAGTGACCTTAATTCATCAATCAAGTACAAGGGAGGAGTGAAAACCTGCAAACACTCAGCCCTCTGTGGAATGAGTTTGACACGTGGGCTACGGTATTGGTCTAATGTGATAGTCTGCATATAAGCAGCCTGAGTAGGCCTAGAACTCTTTCCCTCCCTCACTCAATCTCCCCCTTTCTCTTCTGTTACGATTTCTTAATTTCACTGTTCAGTTTTTCAACACAAAACACACATACACTTTATTTAAAAAAGCTATTTTTTTTTACTTTTCCAGTTGGAAAACGATATTCCTTAATGTATAGACACATAGCGTTTAACATTTGTGCCATGTAATGTGGAGACCTGCCGACTGAAATGTTCCTGTAATCCTGTTGGTAAATTAAAGGAGGGTTTTCAACTCATTTGCGCATGCTCATTGGGATCTTTGAACACACATGTTTTGGTTGTTGCCCTGCACCTCGGAAACGGGGTTTCCTAAACATTTATACAGGGGCTTCAAGCTCTACAAAACAGTGTTGCCATGTTCGGGCTTTTCCTGGAATTGGGCTACTTTGAAAACGATGTCGCGGGCGAAAATATATTTGTTGCTTTGGCAATGTTAACATACGTTTCCCATGCCAATAAAGCCCTTAAATTGAATTGAGTGGTGGGGAGGGGTGTGTGTGTGTGTTGAGAGCAGTACAGCTATTGGCTGAGTCACGTGAGCGAGAAGAGAGAGCAGCATGCGCGCACGTTGTGACACATTTTTACCAGTTGAAGGTTGGCTATTTAGATTGTGAATACGGAGACACCCATTTCCAACCAATTTTCTATAAAACATATTAATACGCTAGAACTGATGCACATCAATAAATAATGGAGACAGAGCACTAGAAAACGACTTTGGGCGCACTAGAGTGAATTACATAAATTCGCTCGGAGGTGGTTTAAACTGCATTCTAATGTTGACTGCTTAAAGAAAACTGTACCAAGCGAGGTGCTTTATGCATGCTCAGCCCTTGGGTCTCGGGGGCTGCCCGAGTGGGAATTTGAAATGTAAGTTATGGAACTCCCTCGCGTGGTTATTTTTATGGGGAAAGTCCTCAATGAAACTGCCATTCGGCTAAATGTGAAGAATGATACATTTTCCTCTGTTGGCCATCAAGTAGCCTAATAATGTATATGTCATTGTAGGCTACCATTTGATACAATAAATATGTTGAAATGACGATATCACTGAAGTCATTGCAAATCAATTTGTGCCACTTGTGTAGCCTACCTGGACCTGGCAAACCAATTTAATAAATATAACCTATAATTTAAGTTTGTTGTTGTAGCCTTGTGTTATTATGCAATTATTAATGGGCATGTTTAGTTGCCTCCCAAGGGGCGCAGTGGTCTAAGGCACTGCATCGAAGTGCTAGCTGTGCCACTAGAGATCCTGGTTCAAATCCAGGCTCTGTCGTAGCCGGCCGCGACCGGGAGACCCATGGGGCGGCGCACAATTGGATAAGAGCGTCTGCTAAATGACTAAAATGTAAAAAATAAATTTAAAAAAATGATTAAATTGGAAATTATCAAAGCTCTCGTAATTGCCGATCAGTTGTTAGAACGCATTAGATTGACGGCAACAGTAGTCAGATTAGGCTACAAGAATAACAAATTCTAAAAAAATAAACTGGCTGTTGACAAGCATGTTCAGTTCATAACATATTATTCATATTTAATTCAGTGATTGAAATTATGACCCCATCCTCAGTAGCCTATTCCAGCAGGCTATTGTGAATCACAAGCCTTTCTTACCTCTTAAACGCCTCGTTATTCATTTTGAATAAATTAGTCTGTAAATTTGAACTAAGCAAGCTGCTAAATCGTTCAGTTTACATCTTGCCTACATCTTGTCTAGGCTACTGTAAACTATCTGAAATTAGATGTAGGCCTATCAGGGGCTATATGCTACCTGCCTTTATCCAAGCAAACCATGGAAAAATTGAATTACAATCATAAACCCTGATTTTAGTCTGTAGCCCATGCCTATTGAAATGATAAATCAATCTTGCAAATGGGCCATTTGTAGTCTTAACATTTGGCACATAATAACAGCACAATTGGCAGAAAATAGCCTAACATTAATTTTTTTATGTTTCGAGATCCTTTGTCCAACTTTCATCACTCAAACTCTCTTGTCGGATTTATCCATAGTTATGCACATGCACAAAGGAGATTTATTTACAATTATAAACCTGGTTCGAGCCCTGAATGCTGATTTTATTGCTGATTGGCTGAAAGCTGTGTTATATCAGACCATATACCATGGGTATGACAAAACATTACTTTTTTACTGTTGTTATTATGTTGGTAACCAGTTTAATAGCAATAAGGCACCCCCGGGGTTTGCGGTATATGGCCAAAATACCACGGCTAACTGCTGTATCCAGGCACTCAGCATTGCATCATGCTTAAGAACAGCCCTTAGCCATGGTATATTGGCTATGTACCATACCCCCTTGTGCAGATGATCTGCCGAGTTTAATTAGGGCGAATTGTCTTTACTCTTGCCAAATATTCAAATTCCTTTATTACGTTATGTCATAGCTTGCAATAATTATTATTTTGAGGAAACCCGAATTTTGCTTCTAACGTTGTTACAAGTTACTATGATATTCCTTCTTAATTGGCTCAATAACGTTATGGAAAAAAGTTTTATTGTATAAATATGGCAACTCATCTCTTGCTGTGAATAATTATTTTTTGCCTAAATTCCAGGCCTTTTGGGCCGGTTTTAAGTTGTCATTGAACTAGAAATGTTAGCTTGACCTGGCAACCCTGCTACAAACTTGCACCTGTGGCCATTGAAGCATAATTTGGATTTCTCACATTTCCTGTAGGGTCATGAGAGGTCCCTTTGCTGTCATCTAGTGGACATTTTGCTCTATTGCCCTCAGTGTTGCCCTACACTGTTGTGGTCCATGTTTGCTGTGTTCTAGTGTACTATAAAATAGATGGTTGTCCTATTCTTAACACTGTGCCCAGTCATATTCAATGTTGGAACTGCCTTTCTGGGGGTTCTGATGCTTCTAGCTTTGACATGCATTTTTGATAACATATCTACAGTATTTCACTTTTTAATGTGTATAGTATTGCTTACTAGGTGTTGTCCAATGAATTCTGTAACCAGTCCCTCTTCAAATCATTTACATTTACATTTTAGTCATTTAGCAGACGCTCTTATCCAGAGCGACTTACAGTTAGTGCGTACATTATTCCCCCCATGGGAATCGAACCCACTACCAACTCTACCAACTGAGCTACATCCCTGCCGGCCATTCCCTCCCCTACCCTGGACAACGCTGGGCCAATTGTGCGCCGCCCCATGGGTCTCCCGGTCGCGGCCGGCTACGACAGAGCCTGGATTCGAACCAGGATCTCTAGTGGCACAGCTAGCACTGCGATGCAATGCCTTAGACAAATCAGGGTTGATTGGAAACGCTGTTCAAAAGAGGGCATAAAACATACAAATGTGTTATCATCAATCATTAACAGTTAATGGGAGAAATGTGTGTCTAGGATTAAAATGAAAAGTTTTATTTTAAGTCTTCTGGAAAATGTATATTATTCTATTTTTTTTAAACCATTTATCTTATTTTTGGATTGTACTTAAATTTGTTTATAGATATATTTAACCAACAAACCACGCTCTAGCAACATGGTTTTGTTCATGATTGATAATGAAATTAAATAATATTTTTTATGATACTTTTTCTGTTTCTATGAATGTGTCTTGATTGTTTGATATTTGTAAGATTAAAATACAAAATGTCCCATTTGTGAGTTTTATTTTCAATTCCATAAAAAAGTATTTAGCAAATATTATATTGTTCTATTTTTCCCCATATTTTATCCTATTTGTTGATTAAATACATTACATTGATATTCAAACTATAACGAGTCAGATTTGGTCTTACCTGAATTGTCTGATAAACTGTTTACAGTTTTCTGTCTGTCTGTCTGTAGCTGTCTGTCTGTCTGTCTCAGTGCATGTGAGGCTAGAAAATAACCTCGCCACATTCCCCCCTTGTACGCTCCCTCACTCAATCGCCCCCTTTCTCTTCTGTTACTTTTTCTTTACAAATCAAATCAAGGGGCATCCCGAGTGGTGCTAGAGGCGTCACTACAGACCCGGGTTCGATCCCAGGCTGTGTCGCAGCTGGCCGCGACCCGGGAAACCCATGGCGCACAATTGGCCTAGCGTCGTCTGGGTTAGGGGATGGTTTGGTCGGGATGTCCTTGTCCCATTGCGCTCTATTGAATCCTTGTGGCAGGCCGGGCGCATGCGCGTTGACTGCGGTTGCCAGCTCGACTGTGTTTCTTCCGACACATTGGTGCGGCTGGCCTCCGGGTTAAGCAAGCAGCGTGAAAAAGAAGCAGTGCGGCTTGGCAGGGTCGTGTTTCGGAGGACGCATGCCTCTCCCGAGTCCATATGGGAGTTGCAGTGATGGGACAAGACTGTAACTACCAATTGGGGAGAAAAAGGGGCAGAAAATACACATATTTAGCAGATGTTATTGCAGGTGTAGCTAAATGCTTGTGCTCCAACACTAATATCTAACAATACACACAAATCTAAAAGTAAAGGAATGGTATCAAGAAATATAAAAATATTAGGATGAGCATATATACAGTCCAGCGTATATACAGTGCATTCGGAAACAATTCAGACCCCTTGACTTTTTCCAGATTTTGTTACTTATTCTAAAATGGATTAAATTGTCCCCCCCCCCATCAATCTACACACCACCTTTGGCAGCGATTACAGCCTCAAGTCTTCTTGGGTATGACGCTACCTGTATTTGGGGAGTTTCTCCCATTCTTCTCTGCAGATCCTCTCAAGCTCTGTCAGGTTGGATGGGGAGCGTCGCTGCACAGCTATTTTCAGGTCTCTTGAGAGATGTTCGTTCAGGTTCAAGTCTGGACTCTGGATGGGCCAGTCAAGGACATTCAGAAAATTGTCCCGAAGCCTCTCCTGTGTTGTCTTGTCTGTGTGCTTAGGGTCGTTGTTCTGTTGGAAGGTGAACTTTCGCCCCAGTTTGAGGTCCTGAGCAATGTTGAGCAGGATTTCATCAAGGATCTCTCTGTACTTTTCTCCATTAATCTTTCCCTCGATCCTGACTAGTCTCCCAGTCCCTGCCACTGAAAAACATACCCACAGCATGATGCTGCTACCACCATGCTTCACCGTAGGGATAGTATTGGCCAGGTGATGAGCGGTGCCAGGTTTCCTCCAGACGTGACGCTTGGTATTCAGGCCAATGTAGAATTCATCAGACCAGAGAATCTTGTTTCTCATGATCTGAGAGTCCTTTAGGTGCCTTTTGGCAAACTCCAAGCGGGCTGTCATGTGCCTTTTACTGAGGAGTGGCCTCTGTCTGGCCACTACCATAAAGGCCTGATTGGTAGAGTGGTGCAGAGATGATTGTCCTTCTGGAAGGTTCTCCAATCTCCACAGAGGAACTTTGGAGCTCTGTCAGAGTGACCATCGGGTTCTTGGTCACCTCCCTGACCAAGACCCTTCTCCCCCAATTGCTCAGTTTGGCCAGGTGGCCAGCTCTAGGAAGAGTCTTGGTGGTTCCATACTTCTTCCATTTAAGAATGATGGAGGCCACTGTGTTCTTGGGGACCTTCAATTCCTTCGAACTCATGGCATGCACTGTCAACTGTGGGACCTTGATGATCTTCTTGGCCTTCCTGTGACACCGGGTGCTGTAGATGTCCTGAAGGGCATGCAGTGTGCCCCCAGTGATGTGTTGGGCTTACCGCAGCACCCTCTGGAGAGCCCTGTGGTTGCAGATGGTGCAGTTTCTCTACCAGGCGGTGATAAAACCCAACAGGATGTTCTCAATGGTGCATCTGTAAAAGTTTGTGAGGGTCTTAGGGGCCAAGCTTAATTTCTTCACCACACTGCCTGTGTGGGTGGACCATTTCAGATCGTCAGTGAAGTGTTCACCTTCTCTACTGCGGCCCTGTCGATGTGGATGGGGGCGTGCTCCCTCTGCTGTCTCCTGAAGTCCACGGTCAGCTCCTTTGTTTTGTTGAAGTTGAGGGAGAGGTTATTGTCCTGGCACCACTCTGCCCTCACCTCCTCCCTCTCTCGTCATTGTTGTTAATCAGGCATACCACTGTTGTGTCGTCTGCAAGAGGGGGCAAGAGGGGGCTGAGCACGCACCCTTGTGGGACCCCTGTGTTGAGGATCAGCGTAGTGGATGTATTGTTGCCTACCTTCACCACCTGGGGGCAGCCCGTCAGGAAGTCCAGGACCCAGTTACACAGGGTGGGGTTCAGAACCAGAGCCCCAAGATTAATGATGAGCTTAGAGGGTACTATGGAGTTGAAGGTTGAGCTGTAGTCAATGAACAGCATTCTTACATAGGTATTCCTCTTATCCAGGTGGGATATGGCAGTGTGTATTTGTGATGGCGATTGCATCATCCGTGGATCTATTGGGGCGGTATGCGAATTGCAGTGGGTCTAAGGTGTCGGATAAGATGGAGGTGATATGATCCTTAACTAGCCTCTCAAAGCACTTTATGATGACAGAAGTGAGTGCTACTGGGCGATAGTCATTTAGTTCAGTTACCTTCACTTTCTTGGGTACAGGATCAATGGTGGACATCTTGAAGCAAGTGGGGACAGCAGACTAGGATAGGGAGAGATTGAATGTGTCTGTAAACACTTCAGCCAGTCAGCTGAGGGTGCTGCTAAGGATGCATTCTGGGCCGGCAGCCTAGCGAGGGTTAACATGCTTAAATGTCGTACTCACATCGGCCACTGAAAACGAGAGTTCACTGTCCTTAGGAGGTATTTCCCTTTACAATCCGTGATTGTCTGGAGTCCCTGCCACATACATCTCGTGTCTGAGCCGTTGAATTGCGACTCCACTTTGTCTCTGTACTGACGTTTTGCCTGTTTTATTGCCTTACGGACGGCATAACTGAACTGTTTGTATTCGATCATATAACAAAAACACACATACACTTTATATGAAAGAGCTATTTTTCCAGTAGAAAAGCGATACTCCAATTATATTAATACAGTAATGTACAGACACATAGAGGATGACATTTGAGCCATGTAATGTGGAGACTATTGCCTATTGTCCTGCCTACTGACATGTTCCTGTTGGTAAATTACATTATAAAGGAGGTGCTTACAGAAGGCTTTGAAGACTTTATTTCAATATCACCACACTTGAGCCCACACTGTGCCTTTAAGATAGATTTATATTGCACTGAGGGAGAAGTGCATGAATTCTTCTGAGTGAAAGTGAAAGTATCCAGCTCCCCATTTCTTGTAAACGACACCGTTATAAAGAATTCATTTGTGCAGATAAACAGCCAGACCCTTTGGTACCGTCTGTTTTCCATAGACTGGGTGAGAGACTACACTCCACTGTTCTCCACTGTCGACAGCAAGAAACTCAAAAATTAAGGTAGGAACACTCCACGTCAAGACAATTTCTGCATTATTATGTAACAACATGTTACTACAATCATGTTGCATGGGTTATTACAACGTTACTGACTGTAAGCCGCTCTGGTAAAGAGTGTCTGCTAGCTAATTTACCAAAATGTAAATGTACTACAAAGGTAAAAGAGGTAACGCAATGTAAATTGATACCTAACATTATTAGCCTATTTGATCATATTGTTTGTGTGTGTGTGTGTGTGTGTGTGTGTGTGTGTGTGCGTGCATGCGTGTTTGTGTGTAGATATGGCTTCTCTCAGCATGACAGAAGACCAGTTGCGCTGTTCCATCTGCCTGGATATCTTCGTCCACCCTGTCTCCACTCCATGTGGACACAACTTCTGCAAATGTAAGCCATGTTTTATGGAACTTTCTATGGATCCCAACTTCGTATTTTGCCTCATACAGTAAATGTTATGTATTTTTGTCTGCCGCTGATTGAAATAATAAAGTTCCTATCTATCTGTCTATCTATCTATCAAAGCTTGTATCTCTGACTACTGGGATATCAGGGACCCAATCTGCCCTCTGTGTAAGGAGACGTTCAAGAAACGTCCCGACCTTCACGTCAACACGTTCATTAACGAGATAATCAACCAGTTCAAATCGGCACAAGAGGACATTTCGCCACACCCCATTTTGCCATTGAGAGAGGTGCGTGGTGTGGGACAGCTGAGTAAAATCGTAAAGCCAGGAGATTTTTGTTCTTGATCGTGTGACCTCACTAGGAAAAACTTCCGGCCCTGTTTAGAACTCATAACCAGGGCCCAGAGTTGTATCTGGTATGGTCAATTAAACAATTGTTCATCAACATTGTGATTATGGTTAAAATCAACCGTTTCCCCCCTATAGCCAGAGCAGGGGGACACTACAGATGGAGGAGTGAACAGGAAGATCCAGGCCAGACAGAACAAGGTGGAGGAGATCAAACACTCAGTGGAGATCAGCAGAGTGAGTTCTGGATCATTTTCATAAAGAGTCTTAGAAGCGCTGATACAGGATCAGTTTAGCCTTTTACATCATAATGAATAAGATTATATGGACAGGGGGGACCTGATCCTAGATCAGCACTCTGACTCTGAGATGCTTTATGAATACAGGCCCTGATAAGCATCAGACTGTTGTTCTCATCTATGTAGGGTCTTCTGCAGTTGTAGTAATTCAATTTAATTAATTTACTTTCAACATCATAGCTGCATTTGTTATTAAAACTGATATATAGTTCTGGGCCACAGTCTGAATGGTCTGATTGTGTGCTTTATTCCCTCATAAAGTAACACCTGTGACTCAGATTCACAATAGGTTATTTTTTAGAGTACATTCATTCGTCTGAATCTATTTCACTTCATTCCAAAGGCTAGTTCACAGAAAGACATAGAGGAAAGTGAGCAGGTCTTCACTGCGCTGTTGCGCTCCATTGAGAGAAGCCAGGCTGACGTCGTCGGTGAGATCCAGGAGAAACAGAGAGCTGTGGAGAAACAAGCTGATTGGCTCATCATGGAGCTGGAACAGGAAATAGCAGATCTAAAGAGCGGAAACAACAAACAAGGGGAACTCCGCTCCACCCCACAACAGGTAGCTGTGTTCTACTGCTTCTTTCTGTGGTCGATTTGAATGTAGTTGACTACAGGGTTAGGGTTAGGGTAAGGGCTAGGGTTAGGGTTAGGTTAAAGGCTAGGGTTAGGGTAAGGGCTAGGGTTAGGGTAAGGGCTAGGGTTAGGGTAAGGGCTAGGGTTAGGGTTAGGGTAAGGGCTAGGGTTAGGGTAAGGGCTAGGGTGAGGGCTAGGGTTAGGGTAAGGGCTAGGGTTAGGGTAAGGGCTAGGGTGAGGGCTAGGGTTAGGGTAAGGGCTAGGGTTAGAGTTAGGGTTAGGGTAAGGGCTAGGGTTAGAGTTAGGGTAAGGGCTAGGGTTAGGGTAAGGGCTAGGGTTAGAGTTAGGGTAAGGGCTAGGGTTAGGGTAAGGGCTAGGGTTAGAGTTAGGGTTAGGGTTGAGCCGGGATGTGGACATGAAGCTAGGGTTAGGGTTGAGCCGGGATGTGGACATGAAGCTAGGGTTAGGGTTGAGCCGGGATGTAGACATGAAGCTAGGGTTAGGGTTGTGGTTGAAGCTACGGTTAGGGTTAGGATTAGGCTTAGAGTTAATACGGGATGTGCACATGAAGCTAGGATTTGGGTTAATTCAGGTCAGCTCTTAGTAGAACTCAACTCAGCTGACTGTACCCGGTACAGCCAGCTGAGTGCCACCCCTCTGAGTCAGGTTTCTTTCTAGGTTTTTTCCCTATAGGGAGTTTTTACTGCCATTGAGCTTCTGCTCTGGGCAGGGTTACTGTTAAGCACTTTGTGACAACGGCTGATGTAAAAAATAATGCATAACATACATTTCATTGGGTTAGGGTTAGTCAGTACTTAGTAAAATTCAACCCAACTGTCCTCTGCTGTATATCTGTTCTGAGGTCAGTCCTTAGTAAAACTCTATCCCAACTGTCCTCTGCTGTAGATCTGTTCTGAGATCAGTGCTAGCAGTGGTGGAAACACCATCTGGGGAATTGTGTCCCAACTGGAGGATACCTTCAGAGAGGAGATGAAGAAAGTCATGGATAAAGGTTACTATTCTTTATTTATCTATAATTATCAATTTTATAAAAGTTTACAAATACTGTAGAATCATGACCCACTTGGCACAGACGTCAATTCAATGTCTATTACACATTTCTTCAACGTAATGTCATTGGAATGACATGGAAACAACGTTGACTCAACCAGTGTTCTACACAATTACAGTAATTTTTTATTTGGCCGCATTCGATTTTTCAATAATTACATTTGTGGTCCTCTGTAGCTCAATTGGTAGAGCATGGCGCTTGTAACGCCAGGGTAGTGGGTTCGATCCCCGGGACCACCCATACGTAAAAATGTATGCGCACATGACTGTAAGTCGCTTTGGATAAAAGCGTCTGCTAAATGACATATTATTAAATCTACATCATGAACAATTACATTTTCAATTGTGAGTCTTTTCTTTTAATTCAGGACTGAAATTGCTGAAGACTAATGCAGGTAAAACATGCTACAATCTACAATCCACATATTCACATGTTCATCTCTCGTTTATCGATCTCTTAACCCACCATTTAATTAATTACTTTACATTTTACTGTCATTTATCCGTTCTTGTTTTGATCCTAACTATAGCCTGGTCAGGTGACACCACATGGTGGCCATGGAAAACTCCTGGCCCTAATTACAACTAACAGAATGGATGGATGGATAAAAAAATTGATGGATGGATGAATGAATGAATGGATGAATGGATGGATAGATAGATAGATGGATGAAAGGATTAATTAACGTATGATGAATGTATGGATGAATGGATAGATGGTTGAGTTAATGGATGAATGAATGGATGGATGGCTGAATTAATTAATTAATGGATGGGTGAATGAATGAATGAATGAATGAATTGATGGGTGAACAAATGGAGGGATGGATGAATGGATTAATTAATTAATTGATTAATGGATGAATTATATATCTGTTTTATTGTTATTTTCCGATAGTGAACGTGATTCTGGACCCCGACACAGCTCATCCTTTCCTGGCTCTGTCTGAAGATGGGAAACAGGCCAGACACGTCAACGATTGGAGGATCCTGCCTTTCAACCCCAAGAGGTTCAATACCAGTATCAGTGTCCTTGGGAGGACAGGGTTCTCCTCCAGGAGATTCTACTTCGAGGTGAGATACATTACAATAAATAAGAGCCAAACCGATGTACCGGTTGACTGACATTATCGGATATTTGACGTTTTGGGGCTTTTAGATATGTATCTTATCAGTCTATATACCACCATATCGACTGAACAAAGAAATCATAATAATCCTTTCAGATTATTGTTTCCAAGGTAAGAAATCAGCCCTCAGAGTATCATTGTAGGGTTTTTTCAGTTTTGTGGGTATATTAGAGGGAAGTTGTACTAACTAACTGTAAGATGTGGTTCTCGTACCTAAGGATGAACGCACTAACTGTAAGTCGCTCTGGATAAGAGCATCTGCTGAATGACAAAAATATAAATATAAATGTATTTTAAAAAAACTTGAATTTGAACTTAAAGGTCCAGGTCTCTGGGAAGACTGACTGGGGCCTAGGAGTGGCCAGGGAGTCCATCGACAGGAAGGGGAAGACACTCCCGACCCCTGCGATTGGCTTCTGGGCCTTGTGGATGACCAATGGGCACGAGTACAAGGCTGCAGAGGATTCTGGCTCCATCGTCCTCTCCCTGAGAGAGAAGCCCCAGAAGGTGGGGGTGTTTGTAGATCACAAGGAAGGGTTGGTGTCTTTTTATGACTCGGAAGCCAAGGCTCATATCTATTCGTTCACTGGGTGCTCCTTCAATGAGAAACTTTTCCCATTCCTGAGCTCTAGTGTCAATGATGATGATAAAAACTCCGCCCCATTTGTCATTCTGCCTGTCAGTCATAGAGGCTGACAGGCTGATTGGTTAGAAATCAAGATGGGATGGGCCACATGTAATTTGATTGGTTCTGGTGTGTTGAGAACTCTGATTCTTTACATAGCCAAGGGAAGTAGGGTTGCCGCAACCCCTGAAAAATTGAAATAATTTTATATTTATATATAAAATTATATAATGTCTGAATACTGACTGAATTTGTGCAGCACGTGTGACAAATATCGAACAGCATGTTGAGTTGCGGCCATAGAGATATTATCAATAGAAAGATTCTCACCTTGCCAATTTGACTGGTAAACTCATGGGTACGCTCGAAATGGCTGCCAGTCCTGACTTGAATGGGCACTTTCCTTCTATGGATTCTGTTTCAATGGATTATATTTCTATTGGTTCTCTTTCTCTCTGTTGCCGTCAGTGAATAGCGAAACGCCTTTCGCAAATTTCTAAATACAATCGTGGGAAACACGTTAGGAAAGAAAATGCCTTCTGCTGAAAAGAGAAGACTAATCTGTCTGTAGAAGCTACCAACTCAGACGAACAGCACTGTTTTTCAAAGTAGCTCAGGCCTATCTTGAAACCATCATCGGTACGGTGAGAAGGTATATTCATGTTATCTCCATCATTGGGTGAGTCAGTGCCACTGGGAAGTTTATTTAGAATCCTAATGTAGCCTATAATACATTTCCTCCTAATATTGTACAATCTGTCTCCTTTCTTTCTATTAGCCCTGGGCCAGGTCAAGACCCGGTCATTTTTATTCATCTGTTTGACAGTGTCAGAGTAGCCACTCATTTCGTTCATTTGTGTAGTATTCAAAAATATTCGGATAATGTCTACTGTCATGTAGGCCTAAAATGAAATGAGTTTATAAAAGCCACATTTTTTTGGACCCTGCTAAAAGAAAATCCCCATATGTGTCAATCCTACAAACGCTTCTGCTGAACTGTACGCCAGTATGCAAATGCTATGATATAATGCAATATTATAAAGGGTATTTTTACGATTCTTGAACTCCGCCTCATTTGTCATTCTGCCTGTCAGTGATAGAGGCTGACAGGCTGATTGGTTAGAAATCAAGATGGGATGGGCCACATGTAATTTGATTGATTCTGGTCTGTTGAGAACTGTGGTTCTTGATGATAGTACTGATTATTTGTCCAATAATCAATCTGCCTATGTGTTGAACTTGGTGTGAACTGTGTGTGATTTAGATAATATGAATAACATGACAAATAACATTTCAATAACATGACAAATAACATTTCAATAACATGACGAATAACATTTCAATAGCATGATGAATAACATTTCAATAACATGACAATAACATTTCAATAACATGAAGAATGTTGATTTAGTTGATATAGCATGTTCAAAAATGTATTAGATGAGTGCTTACAGCTATTACATTGTATTTCCAATCACAAATAGCATGAATGAATTGGTATTCAGTATGCATTGTTATCCTTGTTAGGAGTTGGACAAAAATTGAACAATAAAACTATCTTTCTGCGCCGGAATTCCTCTACATTTTCCATGAAAAAAAGACATAAATCTCTCTTCATTCTCTTCATCCACTCATCTCCTCCCTCATTTCTTCTCCTCCTTCTCCTCCCTCCTTCTTCTATCCACCTCAGTCAGAGTCAGTCTTTTTTCTTCCACCGCAGGGTGACAGAGTCGGATATCCCTCGCTGTCTCAGTTCATCTTGTAGCTAAGAGAGATAGACACACAAGGATAGTCACCATATGATCTGACCATCTAAATGTATGTTTGGATAAAAGCGTTTGGATAAAAGCGCATGTTAAACTGTGTATATCAGGAATCATCAACTAGATTCAGCAGGCTTATTTCTTCTTGAGCGGATGGTCAGGGGGCGGAACATAGTTAGACATTATTTGTAGACTGAAAATTGACCTTAAGAAGACCCAAACAGATATAATATTTGACTAAAACATAATAATTTCAAACCTTGCTTAAGTTTGTATAAAAAAAACTGTGGGGAAAAACTGTGGGAAGCATTGGAGTCAACATGGGCCAGCATCCCTATGGAACGCTTTCCACACCTTGTAGAGACCATGCCCCGACAACTCAAGGCCGTTCTGGGGGGGGGGGGGGGGGATGATACTTTGGTGTAGGTTTCCAAAGTTAAAATCACTTGGAGCTGATTTGCTGGTGTTTTTAGAGTATTTTATGTCCAACAAATAGTAATAAAAATGTAACAAATTGATCAGAAAACTTGTGGGGCCAAATATAGTTGGGGAACCCTGGCATATACATTATTATCATTATTACCAGGAATAACTCCTAACTAACTAGGGCCCAGAGTTTTTCCTTGTCTGTTAAGGTAAGAGAAAACTGTTGGGCCTTGTAATGATGGTTAACGGGTGAGGTAGAATGACTCACCTTCTTCAAGACCAGCTCGGTGATGTTAGAATCTGTTAGCGCTGTTGTTGAGGTGAATTTCACCTGCACTCCAGCATATCCTCCAACACGCGCACGCACACACACACACACACACACACGCACACACACACACACACACATTTAGTACATCCTCCGTCTTTCAAGTCCTTTCATGCTCTCATTATTACTCTACTATTTGGGTACACACAAAAAACACACACACACATACACTCACACACACTTCACTCACCAGTGTAGTAGCAGACAAAATACTGTGGAAGGATGCAGATCTCATCGTTCCATTGTCCATTGTTAGTCATCGATGCCTCAACACAACCCTCAGACCTTCCTTGGAAATTATTGGGCTCTCCCTCTATCCAGTATCTGAAGGAAGAGTTGCTCTGGTCTGACCACTTCCATGAGTCTCTGAACAGGCCGATCCACACGTTGCTACCATTGGCCACTCTCTGTATCAATCAATCAATCAATCAAATGTATTTATAAAGCCTTTTTTACATCAGCAGTTGTCACAAAATAACTTATTTACTGTAACCCGGCCTAGAACAAGAAAGAGAAAGCAAAGCGCAAGTGAGATCACAGTGGCCAGGAAAAACTCCCATGTGGTCCTCTGTTCCTTCGTAGTTTAGTTGGTAGAGCATGGGGCTTGCAATGCCAAGACAGTAAGTTCAAATGTTTGTATGCATGCATAACTGTAAGTCACTTTGGATAAAAGCGTCTGCTAAATGGCATATATTAGTGATGAAACATAGAAGAAAACAAGACACCTGTATCTCCTGGTTCTCAGTCTGGTTCCTCACACTGGCCAGGTCTGTGTGGTGATCTCTGCAGTAACTCTGAGCTTCAGACCAACTTCGGCTTTCATTAATCAAACTAAAATGATTGGAGGAATTGGTCCCTCCTGTTGGGAAAGGATATTGTGAACAAATTTGACCTGTGTGTGTGTGTGTGTGTGTGTGTGTGTGTGTGTGTGTGTGTGTGTGTGCGTGGCCAGAGGAGGCTGGTAGGAGGAGCTATAGGAGGACGGGCTCATTGGAATGGAATAGTTGGGAACGGTATGTTTGACTTCATTCCATTTATGCCATTCCAGCCATTACAATGAGCCAGTCCTCATATAGCTCCTCCCACCAGCCTCTTCTTGTGTGTGTCTTCATAGCTCACTGGACACAAACTAAGCCAGTAGCACAGATCGAACTATCCAAGCAGTTGATACATCTCCTTCTCAAATGTTGATATTTGGTTGTGTAGACTTTTGTAATACAGTAAATAGCCTAAAGTTAAGGCTATCTTACAAACTAAATTAACAGTATTTATTCAACCTTATGATGAGTAAAACATCCATGGACACATTTTGGGGTTCTATTTTTCTAGTATTCGTTTTGATGTCTCTTATGGGATACGTCACAAGGTTGAAATATCCAATCACACTTGTTTTCCCACTTGAATTGTGTTGTGCTTTTAAATTGTTATTAAGTGCAGTGATAACACGTGACAACTAAACCAAAAATCAGACAATGTTTTTTCATTGGAATTTGGTGGTTCTTTTACATGGTTGAACACATTTGGAATTCAACAAACTTTTTGCTGTCTTTTTCAGTGGGTGAATATAGGTTGTAATCTCATTGATCAACGTATCTACAAATATTACCCAATTGTCCACATTCAAATGACTTGGTGTGCCCAGTGGGGGGGGGGTCATAGGTGTGTGTATCGTCCAAAAAAATGCATAATAGGTTTATGTAATCGGTTATTTCTTACCGTCGTAGCAGATGAAGATGTCTTTGTTTGAGCAACGCTCGTCGTTCCACCTTCCGTTGTCTCTCATCACTGTGCAATACTGTCCGCTGCCTTGGTTATCAGGCTGTCCGCTGTCCCAGTTCCTAAACACTGCCTCCCCGTCTCCATAGAAACCACTATCTTCTAGAGACCACCTCCAACTGTTAACATCATCATACAGCCCTATCCAGACATTTCCATTGTATCCATTGACAACTTGTCTGAATCTGTTCATATCCTCCATGTTGTCTATGGTGGCCAGGTCAGTGTACTTCTCTCTGCAGTAGCTCTGTGCTTCAGTCCAGGTCTTGGGGTCATTCACAAAGAAGTATTGGCCGGTGAGGCTTGACGACAGTTGGTGGAACCCTGAAAAAGGACGCACACAAAATTCAACATATGCAAGAATCCAGTGCCTCCATTGGAGATTGATTTCCTACACACACACACACTGTATTGCATACTATATGCAGTAAGAGTGTCTGTATGTATGTGTGTGTGTGTGTACAGGATAATGAGACTTACCTGAGAGTAGCAGGAGGAGCGGCACACACCTTTTCATATCTAACAGTTGAATTCCCTTCAACCAATTCCCTGTGTCAGAAGAACTACTGGCGAGAGATCCACTACGTTAGCTGGATCGTTTGAAATAAGTGAAGGAGAAGCGTTTGGAGATGCTTATAATGAAGTAACACTTTCACACCTCCCCAGTTTTAGCTCCCCTTACACATCCTGTATTTCTTGTTCTTGTCTTCTTTCCAGTTACATTCCGGGCTAGTTCCTTACATGAACACACACTACAGAATGTGCGTATGGATTGCACCCAATGTTCCCTCTAAGCTGCATGCAGTAGCCCCTAGACTGCCGCCCGGGCTTAGCGTATTATAAAATACATAGTCTACCACTAAGACTCGCACCAAAAGCACAGTATCCAGTCATGGGTTGGGGTGTCTATTTATTTCCTAATGCTCCTTTCAGGCGTCGTCACTGGTTATCACAGCCACAAAGTCATAAACCCCGCCTTTTTCTACAATTTATCTTCTTAAAAAGTTATTTTAAACCTAACCTTAACCCTAATTTTAACCACACTGCTAACCTTATGCCTAACCCTAACCTTAAATGAAGACCAAAAAGCCATTTTGACTTTGTAGCTGTGGTAACTAGTGGAAACCCCTTTTTTCCAGGTGTCTCTCCACTGTTGTTAAATTACAATCAATCACTAATGCTTTTGTCGTATCGAGTGAGTGGTGGCAATTATTGCTGATAAACAAAGGAGTCCGCTCATACTGAATCCTTGATCATAAGTTTATTCAGATCACAAGCTTCAGCATAAGTGACAGGTGACATGACACCCGGAGAGCGACGCCTCAGAATGGCCGCTCTGCCCTTTCTGTAGTCTAGCCCCTATTTATAAACAATGCAAAAAGATGCTCCCTCTTCTGGCCAATCACCAGTCTCCCCTGTCTACAACACACTTCCTGTCTGTTGTATGTGGCGTTACACTAAAACATTCCCTCTTGATACTAACATAAACAACATTCCATTTCTTCATGAAAAACATTTAACAAAGACATAATCTTCATATACGATACTTTATTTTCCTGGTCAAGTCTGATCTCGCACCTTCCTGGCTATCACTTTTTTTTAAGCATACTTTCTATGCTCCGCCAAACTGCAGAGAAGCCTAATTTGCATGCCACTATCAGTCACTTAATTTTACTGAGCAAGGTGAGAAGGGAGGTGTCCGCTGTCAAATCCTGGAGAATGTTAAAGAAAAACAGTCAAACCAATAGAACCCAAAATAATGATTTCCATTCGATATTGTGGGGGGAAAAGCGCCGATCATGTTTTTGTAAGAAAATAATCATCCTGACAATACTTTCAGAACCACCTTCTGAACACTTACAACTTTAACCTTCAAGCCAGGGCTGAGGTCGGTGCCCCAAGGCCCCAAATGCGATAGTCCGGCACTGCCTCAAGCCACCAACTAGTGTCATTTTGACCCCAGAGGATTCTTTTTTTTTTTTATCATAGCCCAAAGGTTGTTTAATAAATTATTCAAATTTTTCATGACTTTGTCAATCAACTTGTTCTTAACAAATATTTTTTTTTGTTTAGTGTATCAATATGTATTTTTAATTTTTTTTTATTCAAGTCCTTTGGGGTCATTTTGACCCCAGACAAAAGACACCTAATTCCGCCTACTGTCATTTGATAATTAGGACCTTTATTTGAATCTAGGTTTCTCTGGAGACATAATGTAAAGTTTTCCATACCACCAGAGGGTGGAGGGGGACCTGTATCAATGATCAGTGATTCTACATAGAGACCTTTATTGGTGTGTACTCTCCCAAAAGTAGTTATCCCAGGGCAAATCTAAAAAAGTATTTATTTGAATCCAGGTTTCTCTGGAGACATAATATTACATTATTCATATTCTCAGTCAGGTGTAGGGGGACCTGTTGGAGTGATCTTGACCTGATAGACAGATCACCTGCAAAGATGGAGCACCAGATGTACTCGTCTATGGTTATAACTGGTTTTAACTAGATATGGGCGTGTAAAGAATGTAAATGACGATAGATATAGGCTTAGTTACAGTCAAAACAGCTCGTAAAAGTCTGTCAGTGGTATGAATACTTGGTAGAAGTGTAGTACATAAACCAGCTACCCTCTGAATCAAATCAAACTTTATTTATATATTACATTTCAGCAACGCAATGCGCTTCACAGAAAAATTTATAAAAACAATAACAATTCCTATAATATCCTCCAATATTCTTTATGAGCAACTCGTTTTGATATTTTGGGTGCTATACCATTTGGTTTAAAGTAACTTAAAGGATTTGTGCATGCTTTTTGAAGCATCCTGCCATAGGCCCTACCACTCCCATTGTATCACTAGCAGCGATGCTAATGCTGGCTGTGGGGTGAATAAATAAAGAAAACTAAGCCATATTTTTGGTCAATGTCTCTCAGGATAACTTTTTGAAGTGAATTGAATAACGTTTTGTCAATAAAATGAAGTATATTTCAAATATTTGTGCATTTTGGTGCCTTTAAATGGGAGTAGTTTTACCACATAAACATGACAAAATTCCTATTTTCTTCAAAATTCGGAAAACTTACAAATAAATCAAATGATGGTAAATTAACTTTTTAGTACTAAGGTGGATTGTACTTTGGAAAAAATCTGAACTTTATATAAAGGAAAAATCTATATTTTGGTTTGAAAGAATATGCAAATTCACTGTCATTTTTGCTAAAATAACAGTATATTTTGGTCATTTTTATTTCAGATAACATTAATTGCATGTCTAATGATATTTTGATAAGAAATAAGTTCATATTATTGCTGTGATTGTTGCTTTTTCCAAAAGTTTCTTCTTGGGATCAAAATTAAAGAAACTTCTATAGCGACAGGACAAATGATAATATTAACATTTAGATAAGAGCTGATTTAGTTTATATAGTGTGTTGTACAGTAAAGTATACGTATATTAAATCCGTAAATACAGAATTTACAATGAATGTTGAATCACAAAGAGTATTAACTAATTAGTATACAGTGAAGTACATTGTTATCCTTTTTAAGAGTTAGACAAGTATCAAAGAATAAAGCCATCTTTCTGTAGCAGATTTCCTCTATATTTGCCATGAAAATAAATAAATGCTTCTCTCTTCATCCTCCTTTCTTTCTTCTCCTCCCTTCTCCTCCCTTCTTCTATCCATCTCAGTCTGTGTCAGTCTTTTTCTTCCATCGCAGGGTGATCAATGGAAACAGGATGCACCTGAGCACAATTTCGAGTGTTATAGCATGTTATAGTTATAACACTTATGTAAATAAGGTATTTCTGGTTTTTATTTTTAATAAATTAGCAAAAATGTCTAAAAACCTGTTTCGCTTTGTCATTATGGGGTATTGTGTGTAGATTGATGAGGAACATGTTTTATTTAATCAATTTTATAATAAGGCTGTAACGTAACACATTGTGGAAAGGGAAGGGGTCTGAATACTTTCCGAATGCACTGTAACGTGTTGATGTTACCTGAAGGAGGAGATCTGACCACACCCTGCTTCTGAACAGACCAATAGACACGCTGCTGTTGCTCTGGGCTTTGTACTTCCATGGTTCTGAGCTTGGTTCCTCACACTGGCCAGGTCTGTGTAGTACTCTCTGCAGTAGCTCTGAGCTTCAGACCGACTCGTCAGCTGTCTGACAAGAATGTCTGACTGGCTTCTTTTCTTTCTGCACAACAAGTGAACAAACATAAGGTGTGAATCCTAACTTCCACTTAAGTCACATTTTTCACTTAGTTTCCCATTGACATCAATGTTAAATTAAGAATTTACTTAAATGGAAGTTAGGATTTGCTCCATAAAAGTGGACAAACATTTATACCTGGGTTTGCATTTTAACTACGATAATTCAATGTTATGATGAAAATTCTTCAGTGTCTTTCAAAGTTCCTGATCTTTCAAGAGCGAATACTAACTTCCACTTAGAATTTTCACTTAGTCATGCATTGCTGTCCATGGGGAAACTAAAATACACAAGTACAGAGGGCTACTCACCATCACAGCACACAAGGAAGTTCATCCGGAAAACAATTGGTATCTTCCCACTTCCCTCCATTCAATAACAGTTCACAGTAATGACTTCCTCCAAAATTATCAGTTTGTCCGTCATCTCAGTTTGCAAACTCTGTCTCTCCTTCTCTGTAGAACCAAGGTTGTATATGTTTATGCAATGAAAACGAGCAAAAACAAATTATTCTCTGCAGAACCAAGATAATTATCGTAAACTAAAACTGAAACTAAATCATATAAAAAAAGAAATAGAAATTTGTAATGAAAACGAAATAAAAACTAGGTCTGAAAACAAACTGAATGTATAAAAAAATTATTTTAAACAAGTTCAGAACCTTGTGTAGGACTTTTTCCCAGTGAAAGACCAGTTCCAACTGGTACGGTCATCATACAGCCCTATCAGTAACCACTGTCTACAGCCTCTTCATATCCTCCATGTTGTCTCTGGTGGCCAGGTCAGTGTACTTCTCTCTGCAGTAGCTCTGTGCTTCAGTCCAGGTCTTAAGGTCGTTAACAAAGTGGTACTGACGAGTGAGGAAGAAGACAGGCTACACAACCCTATGGGAAGCAGATGAAGAGAATTAATGTTAATTATAAAAGGAACAACAGGTGACAACTAGCCAGCTGACTAAATCTGGCACATTTACAGAAATGTTGATTGATGTGAATTGTCCCTTTCAAATTAACGTAATGAATGAATAAATTAAAGTGTTATAAAATTGCACTATTGACAGTATTCTAATAACAGAGGTGAGACTCACCTGAAAGGAGCATTAGGAAATAGACTCCAGCCCATGACTGGATACTGTGCTTTGGCGGTAGTCTTAGTTATATTTCTGTGTGGAAAAAAACAACCACATTTTAGGTCAAAATCTTGTACAATAGGGATAACAGAAGGCAATTCAGATGATTCAAAAGGAACACTGATCTAGGTTCTATCGAAAGAGGCTACTTCCTTACTATGACATCAGTATTGTGTACATAACAAATGAAGCTCCTTCGCACTTCTTCAGATTTCTACATATCTATAGTGAACATGTAGAGGTATACAGAAACGCCAGGTAATTGGTAAATAACTCTACTACTAGAGCTTGCAGCTTGTCTCCCTTCTGTCCTGTTACAATATGTTAACATGTAATCCTTATCCCCAGAATTATTTGTGAAGCCATAAAGGACATGTGAAAATATGCATTATATATACAAAACAGTGGAGGCTGCTGAGGGGAGGACTGCTCATAATAATGGCTGGAACGGCGCAAATGGAAAGGCATCAAACAAATGGAAACCATGTGTTTGATGTGTTGGATACCATTCCACTGATTCCGCTCCAGTCATTACCATGAGCCCGTCCTCCCCAATTAAGGTGCCACCAACCTCCTGTGGTACAAAAGTATGTGGACAGCCCTTCAAATGAGTGGATTCGGCTATTTCAGCCACACCCGTTGCTGACAGGTGTATAAAATCGAGCACACAGCCATGCAATCTCCATAAACAAAAATTGGCAGTAGAATGGCTTTACTGAAGAGCTCAGTGACTTTCAACGTGGCACCGTCATAGGATACCACCGCCGAGTGCTGAAGCGCATAAAAATCGTCTGTCCTCGGTTGCAACACTCACTACCAAGTTCCAAACTGCCTCTGAAAGCATTGTCAGCACAAGAACTGTTCGTCGGGAGCTTCATGAAATCGGTTTCCATGGCCGAGCAGCCGCACACAAGCCTAAGATCACCATGCGCAAAGCCAAGCGTCGGCTGGAGTGGTGTAAAGCTCGCCACCATTGGACTCTGGAGCAGTGGAAACGTGTTCTCTGGAGTGATGAATCACGCTTCACCATCTGGCAGTCCGACGGACAAATCTGGGTATGGCGGATGCCAGGAGAACGCTACCTGCCCCAATGTGTCAACTGTAAAGTTTGGTGGAGGAGGAATAATATTCTAGGGCTGTTTTTCAAGGTTCGGGCTAGGCCCCTTAGTTCCAGTGAAGGGAAATCTTAACGCTACAGCATACAATAACATTCTAGACGATTCTGTGCTTCCAACTTTGTGGCAACAGTTTGGGGAAGGCCCTTTCCTGTTTCAGCATGACAATGCCCCCGTGCACAAAGCGAGGTCCATACAGAACTGGTTTGTCGAGATCGGTGTGGAAGAACTTGACTGGCCTGCACAGAGCCCTGACCTCAACCCCATCAAACACCTTTGGGATGAATTGGAACGCCAACTGTGAGCCAGGCCTAATCGCCCGACCTCTCTAATGCTCGTGGCTGAATGGAAGTAAGTCCCTGCAGCAATGTTCCAACATCTAGTAGAAAGCTTTCTCAGAAGAGTGGAGGCTGTTACAGCAGCAAAAGGGGAACCAAGTTCAAATTAATACCAATGATTTTGGAATTAGACATTTGACGAGCAGGTGTCCACATACTTTTGGTCATGTAGTGTACCTTCAGTTAGTTACACCAAAGCAGTTTTCTAACCCCCTCCTTTTTGTCTGTGGAGCTCATTGTGGCCCAAAGAGTATTAACTAAGGAAATTGTCCTTTACACACTTTAGATTTGGTCCCATTGTTAGTTTTCCTCATACCGCCTGTCAATTGTCACTTAACTGGTGTGGTTAAGTGGCAGAGAAGATAGCCAGCCAACTTCCTCCATTCTTTGTTAGTACTTTCATTTCATTATTTTACGATGTGAAGCACTTTGTTACTTGTATTGGAAAGCGCTATAAATACGGTTATTCTCATCCAAAATCACAGAAGACCGGTCATCATATGCAGTCCTTCTCAAATAGTGGGGCGCGCCCCCCTGGGGGGGCTCGGAGCGATGCCGGGGGGGCGCGTGTGACCCTGGGGAACATGCTTTTTTTTGCCGCAGGGAGTAGTTTTTTTTTGCACCGAACAAAAGCACAGAGTAGGAGATATGAAGTGCAGATAACAAACCCTTAAGAGACGCCATGGAAACATATTTAACAGGGATGAAAAGAAAGGCGGAGAGAGACGGAGATAATGAGACAAACGTAAGTCTCCCGAAAGCTAAGACGAGGAAATATGACGAAGCGTATGTAGCGCTTGGCTTCACTGTGACTACGGTGGAAGAGGAAAGACCGGTATGTTTACTGTGTCTAAAAATGTTGGCAGCGGACAGCATGAAGCCAAATAAATTAAGGCGTCACTTAAATACATTACACCCCAATCACGCTGATAAGCCGCTTGAGTTTTTTCAGCGAAAACATGCCGAATATTGCCAACAATCGTCCCGCTTTGTGAATGCTACTTCAGGAAACCAGCGAGCACTGTTAGCATCATATAAGGTGGCGTACCAAATTGCTCAGTGCAAAAAAAAAAACACTCCATAGCAGAGGAGCTGATACTGCCTGCAGCATTAGACATGGTCTCTGTCATGCTGGATGACGCAAGTGCTGCAAAAATAAAAACTATCCCTCTGTCCAATGACACTATCGCCAGACGTATAAATGACATTGCTAACGATCTTAAAGAACAGCTGGTAGATAAACTCAAAGACAAACGTGCCTTTTGCCATTAATCCTGACTTCCTCATTTTGCTAAAAAAAAATCAGCACAAATGGTTTTATTCATTTTTGTTTTATAGGTCAGTGTTTCATATATTGGGCTCCTGAGTTCATGTTGCTGATCAATTTGAATTTATTATTATTTATTGATTATATTTTATTTTATTTTTCAGTATCAAATGGTAAAAAAATTTTTACAGTTAAAATAAGGCAGATTTCAGGCAAATTGATGCACTTTAAGTCTTTTGTTACAGACTAAAAAACAATGTTAATAAAGTTATTCTTTGTTGTAAGTTGATCTATATTTCTTTATTTTATTTTTTATTTTCTTTAATGTTAATAAGGATACAATGTTATGCAGAGGTGTACTTAGAACAATTTCATAGACAAATGATACTATTTCCAGTTGGGGGGCGCGAAATGTTTACTTATTCCTAGGGGGGGCGCAACAGAAAATAATTGAGAAGCACTGTGCTAGACCAACTCAGAAGTGTACAATGTAGCACAGAGGATGGTTAATCAATTTCATAGTTATTAATAGGTAGCATTGAAAGTGACACTTAAATGAATGAGACAAAAATAACCACAATTTATTTTTGAATTTTATTACAAAAAACATCAGGATTTTTAATTAACAATTCAACAGTCTATCTATCCAGGATGAACAAAAAGACAGGGAGGAAAGAGGGAGGGGGGGGGGGGGGAATGAGAGAGACAGGGAGGAAAGAGGGAGGGGGGGGGGGAATGAGAGAGACAGGGAGGAAAGAGGGAGGGGGGGGGGAATGAGAGAGACATTGTGAGTGTCTGTGTCAGTCTGTACAAACCCCCATTAAAACAAAGGAATTGGAAAACGGCATCAAAAATTAATATTGGTATCTGGCTCTGCTCCCCCCTCCCCAACGATCAAGATATCAATCTTACTCAGCAAATAAACTGTGTCCAAGAAGATGAGAGGATGAATGGTAGAATGCCAGAAGTGGAAGGAGGGAGGGAACAGAAGATTATTTGTTTTCACAAAATTGTATAAAATGCTTTGCAGAAGATACTGTATGTCATCATTATCACTGCTTACTCTATTGGTTTAGAAACAATTTAACAGAAAAACTATAGTTTGCAATAAAAACCCTTTCAACACACACACACAGACACCTGGCTCCTGGAAACAGGGGAGTGAGAGTTGCCAAAGGAAAGGAAGGAGGAATGAAGAAAGAAGGAATAGAACGAAAGAGATGGAGTTTGTGTCCGTCTGTCGTCAGGTACGATATGGCCATTTAAATCACGACACTCACTGCCTAATACAAACGCATGGGGATGCTACTACCTCTATAGACACATTGTATAGCGTGTGTGTGTTTCTGTGTTTGTGTTTGCGTATGAGGGAAAGATGAAGGGAAGTGAGAGCGAAGATGAATTGGAGGAGACAATGTTTTGGCAGTGTGTGTTTTGTTGAGACCGTGTCTGGTGATGTCATCATTCAGTGGCGCCGTTTCTTCTTGGCGATGGGGGGTGGGGCTGACGAGCGGCCCTTCCGCTTCCTATTGGCCGACGAGGTCTCCTCCGTGTCCTCGTAGTGAGACTCTATGTCGGCTAGGGGAGGAGGCGAGAGAGAGGGAGGGAGGGAAAGGGTCAATATCAAAACATTTGCAACCGATTTCACATTACGAGTGTCAATATCAAAACATACGAGGACAAAACTGTCATAGGTCGTTCAATGAAGAAGTTCCAATTCACATTGGATAACAAAGTAGTAGTATTTTCAAGTGTTTCTCCACCTTTTCTATACCATGGACCAGCAAGCGATGGTACCTCTTGCTTCAGGGATGGTAAGCTAGGTTTTTCCCTCCTTGGGGGAGAATGTAGAGGAGTAGACTTACCTTTCCTGGCCTCCTCTTCCAACTCATCCCAGTCTTTACCACTCTCCTCTTCACTGCCCAGCGATGCACTGTAGTCTGAAATACACACACTACTAAGTCTCTGTACGTTTATGTTTGTGTGTGTGTGTGTACGTGCGTGTGACAGTAAGTCAATGTAAGTGGTGTGTGTTTTTGTGAAAATGAGAGAGGACTATGTATGGGTCAGTAATCATCTGTGTGTGTGTCTCAACATGACTTGTTACCATTACCAGAGTCCTCGCTCTCTGAGTCATAATCTTCATCACTGTCTTCCTCCTCTGCCTCACTCTCGTCTGCCGAGGGGTTAAAGGTCTGGTCTTCCCCTGACTCAGAGTCATCCTCTGCTCCTTCCCCCTGAGAGAGATGGAGAGAGAGAGAGAAACAGAGAGAGAGAGAAACAAAGAGAGAGAGAGAAACAGAGAGAGAGAGACAGAGAGAGAGAGAGAGAGAAACAGAGAGAGAGAGAGATGGAGAGAAACAGAGAGACAGAGAAACAGAGAGAGAGAGAAACAAAGAGAGAGAGAGAGAAACAGAGAGAGAGAGAGATGGAGAGAAACAGAGAGAGAGAGAGATGGAGAGAAACAGAGAGAGAGAGAGAGAGAGAAACAGAGAGAGAGATGGAGAGAAACAGAGAGAGAGAGAGATGGAGAGAAACAGAGAGAGACAGAGAAACAGAGAGAAACACTTTTGTCCAACATCTTCATTTTAACACAACACTATGTTTTAATAGCACACACACGCTCCACATTCACTCTCACACGCTCCACATTCACTCTCACACGCTCCACATTCACTCTCACACGCTCCACATTCACTCTCACACAGTCCTCACCTCACTCTCCGGGTCTAAGAAGGACCACCCCCCCTGTTCAAAGAAGCCCTCTGGGTCGTCCACTATAGTCTTCATGATTTTAGTCCAGTTCAGAGACTGGACCCCCTCTGTGTACTTGATATCACAGGAACTGGAGAGTGAGAGAGGTGGGGTGGAGAGAGTGTGAGGGGGAAGGAGAGGAGAGAGCGACAGGTTTTTCTTTAAAGTCGTTTTTTATTTTGAGGAGCAACACTTGGTAAAACTCTGCTAACACAAACATCCATTTAAAAACAAATTCCTTTCCCCAAAAACGAATTCACAGTTAAAAAGGAGGAGACTAAATCCACAAAGTGATCGGTTGATGGATATATGACATTAAGCAGACACTTTTAATCCAGAACGTTCTACAGATTCCATTTTCGTATCGGTGAGCTGAAATCAAACCCACGACTCTGGCATTGAAGGTGCCACACTACCAACTGAGCCACACAGATCCAGTCCACTTGAGTCACTCCTTGATGGGGTCCAGTGAGTTAACTGACTGCTAATTGGTTGATTGGTTAATCAGTGCTTTCCGTACGTTCCGGGCTTGGGGGGGGACGGTGTCCCCTGAATTGTTGGGGGGCAGAACGAGCTCCATTTGTGACAGCCTCTGGTACATTCTAATGCCTTGATTCCTTCCGAAATTCACAGCTAAATTATTAAATACTTTAACGACTTTACCTGCCAGATTGGTAACACGAGTTGTGGCATTCAGTAGAAAGACCACAAAAATGTATGAATTCAGTGTGTTAGTTGTTTTGGATATCGTCTAGGCGAAGGTCTACGTGATCAGGACTATGTTCTAAGTGAGAGAACCTTTAACATTAAACCTGTTCTCATGAGATTCAACTAATATTTAGTTTTACTGCAAGATATGAATTGCCACAATGATGTTTGTTCTTCAAGTTCAGGGTCACCAACACATCTATTGGTCTCGGGGTGTTTCCAAGGGTATGGAAGTCGGCCATAATAACGGCCATCTTTAAATCAGGCGACCCTGCTGACGTGAGTAACTACAGGCCCATTAGTATACTACCTGTGGTGTCAAAGGTTGTTGAAAAGTGTGTAGCAGAACAACTGATTGCCCACCTCAACAACAGCCCCTTCACATTACATTCCATGCAGTTTGGCTTCAGAGCGAAACACTCCACAGAAATGGCCAACTGCTTTTTTCTGGAAAATGTGAAGTCCAAGATGGACAAAGGGGGCGTTGTTGGGGCTGTGTTTCTGGACCTAAGGAAGGCTTTTGATACTGTTAACCATGAGATTCTCATCACAAAATTGTCCAAGTTCAACTTTTCCCCCGATGCCTTGAGATGGATGAAAGCATACCTTGAAGGCAGAACTCAGTGTGTCAGAGTGAGCAATGAGCTATCGCCCACTCTTAGCTATGATGTGGGTGTGCCCCAAGGGTCAATACTGGGGCCCCTCCTGTTCAGCCTGTACATTAATGATCTGCCTTCTGTCTGTACTGGGTCTGAAGTTCAAATGTATGCAGATGATACAGTGATATATGTGCATGCAAAGAGCAAACAACAAGCTGCACAAGAACTCACTACTGTAATGGTCCAGGTTACAAAGTGGCTCAGTGACTCGTGTTTGCATCTCAATGTGAAAAAAACTGTTTGCATGTTCTTCACAAAGAGGGCAACAGATGCTACTGAGCCAGAAGTCTATGTGTCAGGGGAGAAGCTCCAGGGGGTATCTGATTTTAAGTACCTTGGCATCATACTTGATTCCAACCTCTCTTTTAAAAAGCATGTGAAAAAGGTAATTCAAATAACCAAATTCAACCTAGCTAATTTCCGATTTATACGAAATTGTTTGACTACAGAGGTAGCAAAACTGTACTTCAAATCTATGATACTCCCCCACTTAACATACTGCTTGACTAGTTGGGCCCAAGCTTGCTGTACAACAGTAAGACCTATTCAGTCTGTCTACAAACAGGCTCTCAAAGTGCTTGATAGGAAGCCCAATAGCCATCATCACTGTCACATCCTTAGAAAGCATGAGCTCCTGAGTTGGGAAAATCTTGTGCAATACACCGATGCATGTCTTGTATTCAAGATCCTAAATGGCTTGGCTCCCCCTCCACTCAGTATTTTTGTTAAACAGAAAACCCAAACATATGGCAGCAGATCCACAAGGTCTGCCATGAGAGGTGACTGTGTAGTTCCCCTAAGGAAAAGCACCTTTAGTAAATCTGCTTTTTCTGTGAGAGCTTCCCATGTCTGGAATACACTGCCATCAGACACACACAACTGCACCACATATCACACTTTCACAAAATGCTTGAAGACATGGCTAAAGGTCAATCAGATTTGTGAACATGGTCCCTAGCTGTGTGTTGCCGCTTTCCATGTCTGTTGTCTGTAACTTGTGAGGTGTGGAAACATTTTGTTGCTTTTATGAATTTTGTCTTGCTGCTTTTTGTTCTATGTTGCTCGGTCTGTATGCTACGTCTTGCTTGTCCTATGTTGCTATGTCTGTATGCTATGTCTTGTTCTATGTTGTTATTGTCTATATTGTAATTGTTTTTAATAACCTGCCCAGGGACTGCGGTTGAAAATTAGCCGGCTGGCTAAAACCGGCACTTTTACTGAAACGTTGATTAATGTGCACTGTCCCTGTAAAAAATAAACTCAAACTCAAATAAATTTTATTGGATCTGCTGTTGTGGACACCTAGGATAAGGAAACCAATGTGTAATTTTGGTGAACTATCCCTTTAAGAGTTTGGCCTGTCAATCAATCACTGTGGGCGAAATTTTCAGGTGAGGGGGCAAGGATGTTGGTGAGTCACAGAGTTGGTAGGGTTTCAGACCTGTCAATCAATCACTGTGGGCGGGACTTTGAGGAAAGGCGGTAGATTAGTAATCTAGTCAGAAAAACGAGTCTAGGTTAATCGATGCACTTACTTGAGCCACTCCTTGATGGGGTCCAGTGAGTTGACGGGCACGGCGTTGATCATGGTGACCTTCTTGCTGTAGTCCTTGTAGACGATGACCACGTCAAAGTTCTTCAGGTGAAACTGAACGCGCTCAAAATGCACCAGCTCCACCTCATCCAGAGTCACCACGAACGGAGGCTGGGGAAGGAGCAAGAGAGGATGGAATGATGAGAAGAAAAATATATATATATATATATATATATAGTAGACTGCTGAGAGCATGTACCTTTTTAGTGTTAACTTTAACCTACAAAGGATTTTATTAGATAAAATATCTGCCTCAAGGCCTAGCTTGGTTTAAAACACATGGTGGAGAATGCAAGCAGTGCTGCTGACTATATCAGTGAATGTGTAGTAGTAGTAGTAGTAGTAGTAGTATTATTAGTGTGTAGTAGTAATTTCTGTAGTAGTAGTAGTAATAGCAATGTGTGTAGTAGTAGTATTAATGTGCTGTAGTAGTATTAATGTGCTGTAGTAGTAATGTGTGTAGTAGTAGTAGTAGTATTAATGTGGTGTAGTAGCAGCAGCAGTAATATTAATGTGTGTAGTAGTAATAATAGTAGTAATAGCGGTGTAGTAGTAGTAGTAGTAGTGTGGTGTAGTATTAATGTGTAGTAGTAGCAGTAGTATTCATGTGTAGTAGTAGTTTTACTGTGGTGTAGCAGTATTAATGTGTAGTAGTAGTATTAATATGTGTTAGTAGTAGTGTTAGTGTGGTGTAGTATTAATATGTGTAGTAATAGTAGTAGTGTTACTGTGATGTAGTATTAATATGTGTAGTAGTAGTAGTGCTAGTGTGGTGTAGTATTAATGTGTGTAACAGTAGTAGTAGTAGTATTAATGTGTGTTGTAGTAGTAGTAGTAGTAGTAGTAGTAGTAGTAGTAGCGGTAGTAGTACTAGAGGTAGCAGTAATAGTACTAGCAGTACTAGCGGTAGTTGTAGTAGCGGTAGCAGTAAGAGTACTAGAAGTAGTTGTAGTAGTAGTGGTACTAGCGGTAGTAGTACTAGCAGTAGCAGCAGTAGTAGTAGTAGTAGTAGTAGTAGTACTAGCAGTAGCAGCAGTAGTAGTAGTACTAGCAGTAGTTGTAGTAGCGGTAGCAGTAGTAGTGGTAGCAGTAGTACTAGTAGTAGTAGTAGTAGTAGTAGTAGTAGTAGTAGTGGTAGCAGTAGTAGTACTAGCGGTAGTAGTAGCAGCGGTAGCAGTAGTAGCGGTAGCAGTAGTAGTGGTAGCAGTAGTAGTAGTAGTACTAGCGGTAGTAGTAGTAGTACTAGCGGTAGTAGTAGTACTAATGGTAGTAGTAGTTGTAGTAGCAGCGGTAGCAGTAATAAGCACTCACCCACTCAGTGGTGTTACACAGGGAGCTGGAGGTGGGCTGCAACAGACAGGTACTCCTGTAGGGGGCACCCTGGAACCTGAACACACACACACAGTAATGTCCTCCGCAACGAGACTGATATTATTAACTTAAACAGTTTCATACAGTTCATTACTTGAACACCCAACTCCATGCTTCCCCCCCCTTAAAGGAAAGATTCACTCATCATATGATGCGAAACTCAGATACACATTAAAACATGCAATGTCCTCAGGAATCGATAGAACATCGCTCAAAGATGCACAAAAACTGTACAACATTCAAAATGGATGAATATTCCCTTTAATATTCACACGCCTTCTCAAAACGCCCTTACCCTGTCCATATCACTCTGCATCCCTCTCTCCCTCCCTCCCTTCTCCCTCCCTCCATCCATCCATCCCTCCATCCCTCCCTCCCTCCCTCCCTCCCTCCCTCCCTCCATCCCTCCCTCCTCCCTCATACCCGAGGTCTCGGAAGGGCACTTCGAATTCCAGTGCCTCCTTGGTGAGGGTCTCCACCTTCTCGATGAAGTTCTTGAAGGCAGACTTGAGCTTGTGTCTCATCTCTCTCTCCATCTGTTCGGCGTACAGGTCGTCGCGGTCGTGCATGTGCTGGTGCTTCCCCAGGTCTGTGGTGATCTCACCCACCTAAGAGGAGATAATATTGTCTTATCCTATCTTAAGACAATATATTAAGGTAAGATAAAACATACGATAAAAACTTTATTTACCTCTGTGTAGAACTGCACGTCTGTGTGACGCTTCTTACCAAACATGATGGCGTTCTGATGGAGGACGAGAGGGGTGGGATTAGTCAAAATGGACGCACAAATACACACGTCTAAACTAAATCAAGACCCCTCCAAATGCCCCAGGCGAAAGCATAGACCCAAATACCTACAGCCTGATTACAAAGCATATAAGGTTAGACATCTTGTACTAAGCCTAAGGTTACACACACACACACAGGTACCTTGAGGTGGAAGTGCAGTACGATGATCATCTCTCCGTCACAGGGCTGGAAGAGGGAGTGTTTAATGTTGTTGTAGAGAATGTCCACTTTGTCCCCGCGGACGGACGTGAAACGGAAACCTGGACAGACAGACATGTTATTTACCAGGTTCTGTCCTGGACAGACAGACAGACAGACATGTTATTTACCAGGTTCTGTCCTGGACAGACAGACATGTTATTTACCAGGTTCTGTCCTGGACAGAGAGACAGAGACATGTTATTTACCAGGTTCTGTCCTGGACAGAGAGACAGAGACATGTTATTTACCAGGTTCTGTCCTGGACAGAGAGACAGAGACATGTTATTTCCCAGGTTCTGTCCTGGACAGAGAGACAGAGACATGTTATTTCCCAGGTTCTGTCCTGGACAGAGAGACAGAGACGTGTTATTTCCCAGGTTCTGTCCTGGACAGAGAGACAGAGACATGTTATTTCCCAGGTTCTGTCCTGGACAGAGAGATGTTATTTACCAGGTTCTGTCCTGGACAGAGAGACAGAGACATGTTATTTACCAGGTTCTGTCCTGGACAGAGAGACAGAGAGATGTTATTTACCAGGTTCTGTCCTGGACAGAGAGACAGAGACATGTTATTTACCAGGTTCTGTCCTGGACAGAGAGACAGAGACATGTTATTTACCAGGTTCTGTCCTGGACAGAGAGACAGAGACATGTTATTTACCAGGTTCTGTCCTGGACAGAGAGACAGAGACGTGTTATTTACCAGGTTCTGTCCTGGACAGAGAGACAGAGACATGTTATTTCCCAGGTTCTGTCCTGGACAGAGAGACAGAGACATGTTATTTCCCAGGTTCTGTCCTGGACAGAGAGACAGAGACATGTTATTTCCCAGGTTCTGTCCTGGACAGAGAGACAGAGACGTGTTATTTCCCAGGTTCTGTCCTGGACAGAGAGACAGAGACATGTTATTTCCCAGGTTCTGTCCTGGACAGAGAGACAGAGACATGTTATTTCCCAGGTTCTGTCCTGGACAGAGAGATGTTATTTACCAGGTTCTGTCCTGGACAGAGAGACAGAGACATGTTATTTACCAGGTTCTGTCCTGGACAGAGAGACAGAGAGATGTTATTTACCAGGTTCTGTCCTGGACAGAGAGACAGAGACATGTTATTTACCAGGTTCTGTCCTGGACAGAGAGACAGAGACATGTTATTTACCAGGTTCTGTCCTGGACAGAGAGACAGAGACATGTTATTTACCAGGTTCTGTCCTGGACAGAGAGACAGAGACGTGTTATTTACCAGGTTCTGTCCTGGACAGAGAGATGTTATTTACCAGGTTCTGTCCTGGACAGAGAGACAGAGACATGTTATTTACCAGGTTCTGTCCTGGACAGAGAGACAGACCTGTTATTTCCCAGGTTCTGTCCTGGACAGAGAGACAGAGACATGTTATTTACCAGGTTCTGTCCTGGACAGAGAGATGTTATTTACCAGGTTCTGTCCTGGACAGAGAGACAGAGACATGTTATTTACCAGGTTCTGTCCTGGACAGAGAGACAGACCTGTTATTTCCCAGGTTCTGTCCTGGACAGAGAGACAGAGACATGTTATTTACCAGGTTCTGTCCTGGACAGAGAGACAGAGACATGTTATTTCCCAGGTTCTGTCCTGGACAGAGAGACAGAGACATGTTATTTACCAGATCCGTTGAGGGATGGAGGGGGACACTTCTTTTTCCTACTAGCCCCAACTTTGCTGATAAGTACTTTTTTTTACTATGACTGTGATATGTGGTTGTCTCACCTACCCATTTTAAGATGAACGCACTAACTAAGTGCCTCTGGATAAGAGCATCTGCTAAATGACTAAAATGTTGATTGAGAATACACAGCATTCTTATAGTCTACAGCAACACTCTGATCTGGGAAGAACCTCCACCATTTCTTCGTTCCCCCACCCTCTTTCCTTCCCCTCTCTTCTTTCCTCCACTACTCTCCTCTTTCAATTAATTGTTATGGGAACCCTTTCCTCACCGTTGGTATGGGCCTCCAGTGACCCCTGCATCCTCTTCTGGGCGATGTTGGGCCTGATGTAGAGGTCTTTGAGTTTGGGGTTGGAGCGGTTGAGGTTGATGACCAGCGAGTCCTGCTTGACGATACCCTCCTTCTCCTTCTCCTCAGCCTCCCGGGTCTTGTAGCGCTTCTGCACCTCCTTGATGATGCGGAAGGCGTTCTGGAGGTTAGTGGACGGGACTGTTGGGTCACCAGGCGCCTTGAGGTTCGATGCCCGGTACGTACTGGGGGGAGGTATGAGCAATGTCAGACACAGCAGCAGGTGGACAAAGATGCATATAGCACACACACACTTACGACCATCTGCTTGATATTTGACAGCAGTGAAACATGCAGTAAGTATATGGGCACTCAGTCACACACACATTTCCTCTCACATTTCTTTGACAAAAGTGGCATCAGGGTTGGGGAAGATGTTGCCCTCGTTGCGTCCCAGAGAGCTGCCGGGAACATAGAAGTTTATCCTCAGGTACGTCCAGTCTCCTTCCACCGACGAACTGATGTTCTACACAGACAGACAGGTCAAGTTTTTCCTCAGATAGGTGTGGTCTCAAATTCGGTCTAATTGTGATTAGTGTGTGTGTGTGTGTGTGGTACCTTGATGGTAGCGATATGGAAAGGGGTGGCGATGCCAAAGACAGGCATGACGACCGTCTCGTATTTCTTGTCGATGAAGATCTTCATGTCTCGAATGTCTTTCTCTCGAGGCATCTGAGAGCCGTTCTTGTAGGAAACATTGGATTTTCTGGACCTAGAGAGCGAGAGGGAAATACTTCATTTAATCATTTAATTCACTGGCGACGGCACACATTTTTGGAAAGACCATCTACGTAAACATCAGGAGAGAGCGAAATCATTAATTATTTAATCATGTAAATGTATCTTTCCTAGTTTTCTACGAAATACCATTTAGACAAACATAACACTATAAAAAAAATCCCCATAACATAATTCTCTCCCTCATCATGTACGTTCTACCACCTCTCCTCCTTCACTCCACTCCTTTATTACCTATTACCAGCCTCCTCTCATTCCGTTCTCCCATCTCCCTCCTTCCAAACATTAGTCCATCATCCCTTCTCCGTCCCCTCCTCTTTTCCCTCTCTTCTGGACCGGTTGCTCTCCTTCTGTAACACCTTACCCTCCTCCTCCCTCTCTTCCACTCCTCTATTCCCTCGTTCACTCACTTCTGGACCTGTTGCTCTCCTTCTGTAACACCTTACCCTCCTCCTCCCTCTCTTCCACTCCTCTATTCCCTCGTTCACTCACTTCTGGACCTGTTGCTCTCCTTTCTGTTCTGTCAGACGTCTCTTGGCCTCCTCGTTCACCTGATTGGCCAGCTCCTTCTGGTGAGCCCGCCTCTTCTCCTCTGCAGTCATCTCGTTCTGACCAATCAAATAACAGTTGCTCACATTCTGACCAATTAAACGATAATGTTTTATCTCATAAACACAAACTGAGATGGTGTAAGTGTAGTGAATTTCTCTCAACCACACACACACACACACGGACACACACCCTAGTCCTGTCCTGAAGTAAAGCTTGTCCACGCGCTCCCTTCCCCAGTAGTTCCTCTGCATCGTCAGCATCTTCCTCCTCATCATCCTCTTCATCATTCTGTCAAGAAGAAACAAATCATTTTTAATGGGTAGTTTGGGTCCTGGATGCTGATTGGCTGAAACAGCCTATCAGCCGTGTGTATATCAGAAAATATACCACAGGTATTATTGCTTAAATATAACAGTTAGAGGACATAGAGCCCTAAAATAAACATATTAATATTTGAAATAGATATGCATCTTTCAGGGTTTGTGAGAGACTGAGTGAAACAAGAAGCCGAGAGAGACGGCGGCCATCTTTCGTACCTTTAAGAAGATTCCAACGTTCTTTATCTTCTTCTTGACCGGAGTGAGAACTGTCGCCGGATCGTCCTTCAGGATAGACATTTTAATGGCCACGCTGAATGTTTAGTGTTTCTTTCCTGCCATCGCTGAGCCAATATGACATATCAAATGTGATTGATAGAGAACTATATGTTTGACTGTGAGTTTGTTAAAAAAAAGTTTGAAATAAAGTCTAAGAGTGTGAACCCTACTTTGTTGATCTGTACATTCTATGAACAGGGTGTATTTCTTCTGTTCCTTCCCCCCCCTCATCCTTCCATCCCCTGCCCTCCCTCCTACCTCATTGATCTGTACTGAGTCTCCTATGAACAGGGCGTATTTCTTCTGTTCCTCCTTCTTCCCCTCCTTATTCACCAGGTCAGCGAAACCCAGGCTGATGCTCAGTACCATACCTGAAAACACACAGTTATGAAAGCGTCCGCTCTACACACCATTTAAAATGGCCTCTGTATGAGACTCACACACAATACCATGTCTACAAAGTATCCTACTTACATTCAGTAAGACACTACAGTGACTTGAGTGCTTACCTTTCTTCAGTTTGTACTGGTTCTTACTGTTCAGGACCAGGGAACCCTCTCTGAACTCTATCCCCATGGCAAACCTACAGCAGGAAGAGGGGACGCACATAATCAATACATGATACATACCCCATCCTCAATAATCAATATATACTCTATCCTCAATCAATAGGCTTGGGCGGTATACCGTTTATACCGCATACTGGGGTATTTGGAAACAGGATGGGACATTAATACCAGCCGACAGCCAAGCGCTGGTCGATTTTGGCATCGGCTGGTAGAATGTCTATTCTTCCCAGCCAAATTGGCGGGTGAACACATACAGCATTTGGGAGCAGTTTTTTTTTTCTTCTCGATCCAAAACCCACATGTAAAAAAACGAATAAATAAAAAACTAAAACGTGAGTGTCAGCTCTGGAAGAGAAAACCTCAACCATAGTAGTGAAAGCAGGTACTGTGTTTTCTGTGATTTATCCTTAATTTCATTTTTTTTCAGAACAAAATGTGGCTGGTAAAAGAGTTGAATGGCTGGTAAAAGAGTTGAATGGCTGGTAAAAGATTTGAATGGCAGGTAAAAGATTTGAATGGCTGGTAAAAGATTTGAATGGCTGGTAAAAGATTTGAGTGGCTGGTAAAAGATTTGAATGGCAGGTAAAATGAGGGCATTCACCAGCTACTGCGGCTGGAGGACCAAAAAGTACATTTCCCACCCTGCTTGGAAATAGCCACGGGATGGTTTTTCCAATACCGTTGAAACTATTTATTTGAAATACCATTTTTAAGTAAATACCTGCAGTCAACTTGTGCAATACTTTAGGAGATAAAGAAGATTGCATTCTTCATTTCACCTGTCACACTATTTTACATTATGAAACTTACCAGTAGTCCCCAGTCACGTGGTGTTTGTTTACAAGCAAACAACGAGAGACCGGAGCCTTGTGAGCCACTCACTGTTGTGCAGCACACATCAGGTGATCTAGCTACAGTATAAAATTCACAACTAAATGTTTGCCAGCTATACTGGACAAAAATATAAAACACACAACATGCAACAATTTCAAAAGATTTTACTGAGTTACAGTTCATACAAGGAAATCCGTCAATTGAAATAAATTCATTAGGCCCTAATGTATGAATTTCACATGACTGGGAATACAGATATGCATCTGTTGGTCACAGATACCTTAAAAAATGCAGCGAGACATCTCCTTCGCATAGAGTTGATCAGGCTGTTGATTGTGGCCTGTGTAATGTTGTACCACTCCTCTTCAATGGCTGTGTCGAAGTTGCTGGATATTGGCGGGAACTGGAACACGTCAATCCAGAGCATCCCAAACATGCTCAATTGGTGACATGTCTGGTGAGTATGCAGGCCATGGAAGAACTGAGACATTTTCAGCATCCAGGAATTGTGTACAGATCCTTGCGACATGGGGCCGTGCATTATCATGCTGAAACATGAGGTGATGGTGGCGGATGAATGGCACGACAATGAGCCTCAGGATCGTCACTCTCTGTGCATTCAAATTGCAATTGTGTTCATTGTCCGTAGCTTATGTGTTGTGTGACAAAACTGCACATTTTAGAGTGGCCTTGTGTCCCCAGCACAAGGTGCACTTGTGTAATGATCATGCTGTTTAATCAGCTTCTTGATATGTCACACCTGTCAGGTGGATGGATTATCTTGGCAAAGGACAAATGCTCACTAACAGGGATGTAAACAAATTAGTGCACACCATTTGAGAGAAATAACCTTTTTGTGCGTATGGAACATTTCTGGGATCTTTTATATCAGCTTATGAAACATGGGACCAACACTTTACATCCTGCGTTTATACACTGCTCAAAAAAATAAAAGGGAACACTAAAATAACATCTGAATGAATGAAATAATCGTATTAAATACTTTTTTCTTTACATAGTTGAATGTGCTGACAACAAAATCACACAAAAATTATCAATGGAAATCAAATGTATCAACCCATGGAGGTCTGGATTTGGAGTCACCCTCAAAATTAAAGTGGAAAACCACACTACAGGCTGATCCAACTTTGATGTAATGTCCTTAAAACAAATCAAAATGAGGCTCAGTAGTGTGTGTGGCCTCCACGTGCCTGTATGACCTCCCTACAACGCCTGGGCATGCTCCTGATGAGGTGGTGGATGGTCTCCTGAGGGATCTCCTCCCAGACCTGGACTAAAGCATCCGTCAACTCCTGGACAGTCTGTGGTGCAACGTGGCGTTGGTGGATGGAGCGAGACATGATGTCCCAGATGTGCTCAATTGGATTCAGGTCTGGAGAACAGGCGGGCCAGTCCATAGCATCAATGCCTTCCTCTTGCAGGAACTGCTGACACACTCCAGCCACATGAGGTCTAGCATTGTCTTGCATTAGGAGGAACCCAGGGCCAACCGCACCAGCATATGGTCTCACAAGGGGTCTGAGGATCTCATCTCGGTACCTAATGGCAGTCAGGCTACCTCTGGCGAGCACATGGAGGGCTGTGCGGCCCCCCAAAGAAATGCACCCCACACCATGACTGACCCACCGCCAAACCGGTCATGCTGGAGGATGTTGCAGGCAGCAGAACGTTCTCCACGGCGTCTCCAGACTCTGTCACGTCTGTCACGTGCTCAGTGTGAACCTGCTTTCATCTGTGAAGAGCACAGGGCGCCAGTGGCGAATTTGCCAATCTTGGTGTTCTCTGGCAAATGCCAAACGTCCTGCACGGTGTTGGGCTGTAAGCACAACCCCCACCTGTGGACGTCGGGCCCTCATACCACCCTCATGGAGTCTGGTTCTGACCGTTTGAGCAGACACATGCACATTTGTGGCCTGCTGGAGGTCATTTTGCAGGCCTCTGGCAGTGCTCCTCCTGCTCCCCCTTGCACAAAGGCGGAGGTAGCAGTCCTGCTGCTGGGTTGTTTCACTCCTACGGCCTCCTCCACGTCTCCTGATGTACTGGCCTGTCTCCTGGTAGCGCCTCCATGCTCTGGACACTACGCTGACAGACACAGCAAACCTTCTTGCCACAGCTCGCATTGATGTGCCATCCTGGATGAGCTGCACTACCTGAGCCACTTGTGTGGGTTGTAGACTCTGTCTCATGCTACCACTAGAGTGAAAGCACCGCCAGCATTCAAAAGTGACCAAAACATCAGCCAGGAAGCATAGGAACTGAAAAGTGGTCTGTGGTCACCACCTGCAAAACCAGTCCTTTATTGGGGGTGTCTTGCTAATTGCCTATAATTTCCACCTGTTGTCTATTCCATTTGCACAACAGCATGTGAAATGTATTGTCAATCAGTGTTGCTTCCTAAGTGGACAGTTTGATTTCACAGAAGTGTGATTGACTTGGAGTTACATTGTGTTGTTTAAGTGTTCCCTTTATTTTTTTGAGCAGTGTATTTTTGTTTAGGTGTAGATATCTTATAACTATTAAGTTAACTGTCTAAAATGTGCTAAATGCTCTGCAGTTGTGCATTTGGTTTGCCAATTTAGTGGTTAGCTTCTTCCAAAATCAAGCTTTGCTTGGTAACAGCAGAGAATCCCCTCCTTGATCAAAAGCCTTGCTGTCTAATATTTGTTTTGTGCGTGCGGCAAACTGTGAGTAGCATTTTTGAGTTACTTGCATAACTTTATTAGCTGGGATGTCTGTACTGCAAATAATTTAGATAAAAGAGAGTCGCACACTGTATATTCAAGCTTCCAGTAATTTATTGGGTAAACCACCAACGTTTCGGCACCACTGTGCCTTCTTTAGGGTGATCCTGAAGGCGGCACAGACTATATAGCCTACAGTTGACTATGTAGCCTACAGTTGACTATGTAGCCTACAGTTGACTATGTAGCCTACAGTTGACTATGTAGCCTACAGTTGACTATGTAGCCTACAGTTTACTCGCCGTTAGTCAGCACCTCTAACAACTTTTTGGGGGTGTGCGCCAGCTCATGCTTTTTATTAGACTGCAAATACTTTAGGTCAGAGACTGTATAAAATGTACGCAATGCGCTCGTTAGCATTTAGTTCTCTATGGAATTTTACATGTACTTGTTAGCATAGCTAACCTTCAGATTGAAGAGGATCAGTGTGGTTTGAAAATAGTGTCCCGTATGTTCATTGCCGGTATTACCGAATATCCCGGAATGGCACAAGGTCGTATGAAGGTATGACAATCTGGATACCGCCCAAGCCTAATAAATCAATACAATAACCAATACGAGGCCATGTGGGAGTGTGTGAGAAGGTAAGAGTGTGTGTGTGTGTCCTACCCTAGGTTCTTGGTGAATTTGGCTGCCAGGTCAGGCTTCTCCTTCTTGACGTAGTCCAACACAGCATTGTACGCGTCGCAGATCTTTACACCTACAGAGAACAAGGTCAGAAAAAAAAAAGGTCAGGTTACGCAAAGCATGTGTACTCTACCCCACAAACACACACCCTGCATCTCCCTTCCTCCATCCCGCACCGTGTTTGAGCTCTTTGAGTAGTTCCTCTTCCACCTGTAGCAGGAAGCTGTAGTTGTCCTGCATCTCCTGTGGCGGGTCCACCATCAGGGTCCGCACCAGGTTGGAGCAGTAAGACTTGTAGCGGATCCCCATGGCACACGTGATGGCCCCAAAGTGCATGTGGTTCTTATCACTGAAGAGTTATAGTGGCGTTATAAAAGGTGTTATAATGCCTTATAAATGAGTCTGCTGTGACAGGTACTGTATGTGTGATACAGAAGGAAATTGGTCTTTATCATCAAAACTGGTCACATTTTGGATAAACCTGTTAAATTATTTATTTTTGCATGTATGTTGAGCACTGAAACGAGGCTAAAAAAAGATCACAGTGGAAACGGTCATTACTAAAGACATCGCCATGGAAGCGTCTGTTTACCTGACAACGCTGAACTTGAGGCTGTAGTTGCCCCCACTCTGAATGATGGGGGGGTAACACATCTCCACCGTGGAGGGGTCTGCTCCCCCCAGGAACTTCTTCTCCTCGATGGCCTTCTCTACAGACTCAGCCAGCTTACTGTGGCGCACCTTCTGTTAGGGCACAAAAGAGGAGAGAACACACTCAGGAAACGCTCTGCGCAATGCTTTGTTTTTGCTCTAAAAGTGTGCGTGTCATCTTGGAGACAAAATGAAATGATTCAAAACTATTTGGACATATCTTTAATTGGTTGTCAGTCAGTCTGGCCCAATTTGACTGCACATGTCAATCACAACAGTGGCTTTCCAGGATGGTTCTATCATATTAATGTGGGTCCTGGGATGTTCCACCCATCTACAGGCGTTGTGGGAGCGGATAACGATCGTGACTACAAAGCCTACCTCGTCTGCATCAACGATCTCCATGACCCGCTCCTTGAAGAACTTGGAGTAGACGTCGCTGGTGACGGCTGCAGCCTTCCTCATCAGAACCAGTTCCCCGTCCTCCTTCACAGCAATGGTGTAGGCTACAACCGCACTGATGTCCACCTGGGGGAAGGTGAGAGGGGGAGAGAGAGAGGGAGACGGAGAGACTGTGAGGATTGTGACCTGATGCAGAGACCAATAACTAGCTACATGTGAGAGTCTCTTTTTAATGCAACATTGCCTCCCGCCACACACACCAGCTACCCACCATTCTGTAAATTCACACACCACATGGAAACAATATTATTTTACCATCAACCCATCTCACCCCTCCCTCCTTCAGTCCCTTTCCCCACATCCCTCCTTTGCTCACCTTCTCCAGGCCCTCTGCAGTGATCATGTCGTTCCAGCTCTTCATGTAATCACCGGGGAACTTGTCCTTGCTGAACACACCCACAGTCTTGCCCTCCTTACTGGCCCTGATTGCCTCCACCATCTTCTCAAAGTTAACCTTGTTGCTCTCGTTCTGAGGGGAGGGAAGGAGGGGGAGAGAGAGGTTAAAGAGTGATCCTTCAGCTCAAACACATTGACATGAGTGCATGCACATTCATGCACTCACACACGAACGGTCACACCGACTTCTTGTGCCACACACATTAAAAGAACTGTACTAAAATGGGATAATATGCATTGAAAGCGAATCAGCGATAGAACATCCCGAGTCTACCAATCAGCGCTTACCTTTTCCCTGATGAGCAGAGTGATTGGTGGAACCCCGTTGGCGTTCTCATTACCCTTGGTGACAGCCACCTGTTTAAGGAACTCCACCTTCTTTTTGCTGGCCAGGAAGATGATCTTAGACTCACAAAACACCATGATGGTGTCTGTCAGCTCATAACCAAACAGCCATGTCTGGAGGGGAAGGAGAGGAGGAGAGGAAGAAGAGAGGAGAGAAGGTGGAGAGGGGGCATATGTTATTCTATGAAATATGCTTATGCTGGAGTGTAAACTAGCTATGCTTCTTCACTACAGAAGCCATAACACATACAGTGCACTCTAAGTACTCAGACCCTTTCGCCACATGTTGTTACGCTACAGCCTTAATCTCAAATTGATTAAATAAATAGAAATCCTCACCAATCTACACGCAATACCCCATAATGACAAAGCAAAAACAGGTTTTTACACATTTTTGCAAATGTATTGAAAATAAAACGGAAATACCTTATTAATGTAAGAATTCAGACCCTTTGCTATGAGACTCGAAATTGAGCTCAGGTGCATCCTGTTTCCATTGATCATCCTTGAGATGTTTCTACAACTTGATTGGAGTCCACCTGTGGTAAATTCAATTGATTGGACATGATTTGGAAAGGTACACACCTGTCTATATAAGGTCGCACAGTTGACAGTGCATGTCAGAGCAAAAACCAAGCCATGAGGTCGAAGGAATTGTCCGTAGAGCGCCGAGACAGGATTGTGGTGAAGCACAGATCTGGGGATGGGTACCAGAACATTTCTGCAGCATTGAAGGTCCCCAAGAACACAGTGGACTCCATCATTCTTAAAATGGAAGTGTTTGGAACAATCTGGACTCTTCCTAGAGCTGGCTGCCCGGCCAAACTGAGCAATTGGGGAGAAGGGCCATAGTCAGGGAGGTGACCAAGAACCCGATGGTCACTCTGACAGAGCTCTAGAGTTTCTCTGTGGAGATGGGAGAACCTTCCAGAAGGACAATCATCTCTGCAGCACTCCACCAATCAGGCCTTTATGGTAGAGCGGCCAGACGGAAGCCACTCCTCAGTAAAAGGCACGACAGACAGCTTGGAGTTTGCCAAAAGGCACCTAAAGGACTCTGACCATGAGAAACAGATTCTCTGTTCTGATTAAACTCTTTGGCCTGAATGCCAAGCCTCACGTCTGGAGGAAACCTGGCACCATCCCTACGGTTAGGCATGGTGGTGGCAGCATCATACTGTGGGGATGTTTTTCAGCGGCAGGGACTGGGAGACTAGTCAGGATCGAGGGAAAGATGAACAGAGCAAAGTACAGAGAGCTCCTTGATGAAAACCTGCTCCAGACCACTCAGGACCTCGGACTGGGGCGAAAGTTTACCTTCCAATAGGACAACGACCCTAAGCACACAGCCAAGACAACGCAGGAGTGGCTTTGGGACAAGTCTCTGAATATCCTTGAGGGGCCCAGCCAGAGCCTGGACTGGAACCCGATCGAACATCTCCGGACAGACCTGAAAATAGCTGTGCAGCGACGCTCCCCATCCAACCTGACAGAGCTTGAGAGGATCTGCAGAGCAGAATGGGAGAAACTCCACAAATACAGGTGTGCCAAGCTTGTCGTGTCATACCCAAGAAGACTCGAGGCTGTAATCACTGCCAAAGGTGCTTCAACAAAGTACTGAGTAGAGTCTGAATACTTATGTAAATGTGATATTTCAGTTTTTAAATGTTAATACATTTGCATAGATGTCTACACCTGTTTTTGCTTTATTATTATGGGGTATTGTGTGTAGATTGATGAGGGGGGAAACACAATTTAATCAATTTTAGAATAAGGCTGTAATGTAACAAAATGGAAAAAGTCTGGGGTCTGAATGCTTTCCGAATGTACTGTGTATGTAAACGTGCACACATTTTCCCTGATCAGCTCACAGTCAGGAATAACTCTTGGATAGGGTAGAGTCCATGAGTTTTACCTGCAGGGCAGTGGATTTGGCGTACACTATCTCTTCGTCCACCCCAACGGCGACCACCATGGCATCCACTTTGCCAAACTCATCTTCTCCTTTCTAATAGAGGAAAATAACAAAAGATACTTGTTGATTAACATAGAAATGTTTCACATTGTTCAAACTAAGTAAACCAGTGAGCAAAAAGACAGTTAGCCACAGTTGTGAGTTTGTCGACACGTTGCTTGTTCTTTTTGAGTGCCGGTGATAAGTATGAAAATTGCAAGTTAGCGAAACAGTTAAGAAGTAAGCTAAAGTTGATAACTATCCATCTATTGCTATATTATCTCAATTAAGCTTGAGAGAAAGTTGCTAGTTAACTACTGGTTGGCATTCAAATGCAGGGAATGAGATCAATCGTTGTGTGCCTTCAAAAGAAAAGTGCATGCAACAAATCACTGCCTGCTTGGCGCGATGTAAAGCTAGTTAGCTACAGTAGCATGCTAGCTTGAACGTGTCAAACTTTGATGTTAGTTATGTGGACAAGAGGCAACTAGCTAGCCATTTCTGTCAAAACATTCCATGGTACTTTCTGACATATTTTGGTGCCAATTTTAGATGTGCAACTTCAGAATATGAATTAATATTTTGCTGGACTGGCAACGAGCTAACGTGGTAGTGCCACATAAAGTGCTAGATATGGCTGACTAGCTAGTTAACGTTAGCTATGCTAATATGTAGATAATATACAATGCAGAATAAGTGGCCATGTTGTAACTATCATTTTTAGAATGTGTAATCGTTCCTGAATGTATTCCACAAGTGTTTCATAACTACATGTAAGTCTATATAATCAAATTGATCATTGCTGTTTGCGTTTCTGTAGCTACAAAACCAACCACGGCACTCACTCATGTCATGCCGAAAACAAAGTCAAACCACGCAGTTTAAAAACGCGGCTCCACGCCGCGCCAGCTTCAGCATCCAAAACATGATTTTACTAGTCTTATATAAATATATTTCTACCGTGCTGATTACCTTCCAATTCCCATATAAGCGCTTGATTCGGCGGTAGTACGCTTCCTTGTCCAGGTTTACCGCCATAGCGAGTCTTTTGCACCTTCAAACTCCAGCTCCTGGCTTCTCAGAGCAGCACAGGCCGGATGAGTGTTTGCTGTTTTCTCGCACTTTCCACCCCTTGAAACCTATATAAAAAGAGATGTTTCTTTCCTTCTCGATTTATGCACGGTGGTTACGTTCAGTTCTCCCCAAGATGTGCCTCTATGGTTGATATGTAACCTTTTTTTTTTTTTTTTTTTATGTATACATTAAATATCACGCGTTTTGTTAAAAATCTATATTTACGGTAAAAATATAAAATGCATACTTTTTCTTCTTATTAATAATTGCGTAACATCTAGCTGTTTTGTTGCCCACACTCGTGCCAAGCATAAACGACTCGGATATAATTAATACCTCCCTTCTCCGTTTTCCCCTCTTCTCCCTCCCTCCCCCTTTTTTACAGTCTGTCGAGCACTTTACATGTTAATGTTAGATAGGTCAATTACCACACTCGCCCCTATATGGCAAGCACATTATTTTGATAAAATAGCGCGACGTTTATATAATGCCGGTGCACTAGTTTATATGACACACGTGCAATCTTGGTTTGCTCATGTTTTCCTCTAGACCCATGCCTTGATTTCTGTCTTTATTGAATGTAATTGTTTTTTATATGAGTGTATAAAATCGTTTGATGGGGTTTTCTATTTGGGGTATTTCATGCATATTGTTACCAAAGACAGTACTCTGTGTTGTTACACTGTTACAGTGTATCATTTATTTGTTTTACATTGCTCGACAGCGCCTCCCGAGGTACATCTGAAAACCCGCCTCTGTCGGATCTTGTCTGTGACCATGCGCTTTTTTCCCGCCACTGCATATTTTCCCGCCAGCTCCAGAATTCGAAATGTCTGACACGTCACGCTGGAAACAAAGGTATAGTTTAAAATAAATATTTGGTATCACTGCAGAAACCCCTTCTTCTTGCCGCTGTAATGGGATGTGCAAGGAAGGCTCTTGCAAAAGGTTATTTATCATGGTGATAAAATCCCGAGTGGCGCAGTGGTCTAAGGCATGGTCAGCTGTGCCACTAGAGATCCTGGTTCGAGTCCAGGCTCTGTCGCAGCCGGCCGCGACCGGGAGACCCATGGGCGGCGCACAATTGGTCCAGCGTCGTCCAAAGTAGGGGAGGGTTTGGCCGGCGGGGATGTGGATTCGTTTCCCACGGGGGGCCAGTTTGAATCAAAATAAAAAAAATAAAAAACATGTATGCACTCACTAACTGTAAGTCGCTCTGGATAAGAGCGTCTGCTAAATGACTAAAATGTAAATGTGATAATCTAGATTAGTTAATTGTATTTTCTGCTACTTTTCCCCATTTTGTTTTTTCTTTTACCTTTTTAGGGATAAAAACCAAAATGCAACACACACAAATCTTACCTAGTGATACATAAAGCATTTTATTTTTCAATAAAACATTTATGATCATTAGTTAAAATGATTTACAAAAAACAACCTTTTCATTCATTTCCTTTTTTTATATATATACATTAACATGTTAATGTTATTTTTGTTCCACGCGCATAATGTAGTGATGACAACTGGTAAGAGATTATAATTCACAGCCCACAATTCCCCTTTCACTATTGCAATGCCAAGTAAATCTATGGATGCACGTGGTAAAACCATACAAATATAATTACTATTGAATAGAATTTATATTAAATGAGAATTCCCTTTATAGTTACTAGTGAATGGGGATGTCCTTTCTAGTAATTACGTTGCTATGGTTAAAACGCTCATATTGCTTATTTACACATCAATGGCATTTTCATAAAGCATCTCAGAGTAGAAGTGCTGATTTTTAGATCCAAATGAAGAAGATTACATATGGGGGGGGGGGGGGGGGGGGGCTGATCCTAAATCAGCATTCCTACTTCAAGACACTAAAACATTTAAAAAATAAATACACCAGAAACACACTATATATACAAAAGTATGTGGACACCCCTTACAATTAGTGGGTTCGGCTATTTCAGCCACACCCGTTGCTGACAGGTGTATAAAATCGAGCACACAGCCATGCAATCTCCATAGACAAACATTGACAGTAGAATGGCCTTCAACGTGTCAGTGTCATAGGATGCCACCTTTCCAACAAGTCAATTCGTCAAATTTCTGCCCTGCTAGAGCTGCCCCGGTCAACTGTAAGTGCTGTTATTGTGAAGTGGAAACATCTAGGAGCAACGGCTCAGCCGCGAAGTGGTAAGCCACACAAGCTCACAGAACGGGACCGCCGAGTGCTGTAGCACGTAGCATGTAAAAATCGTCTGTCCTCGGTTGCAACACTCACTACCAAGTTCCAAACTGCAGCTGGAAGCAACGTCAGCACAACAACTGTTCGTGAAATGGGTTTCCATGGCCGAGCAGCTGGAGTGGTGTAAAGCTCGCCGCCATTGGACTCTGAAGCAGTGGAAACACGTTCTCTGGAATTGTGAATCAAGCTTGACCATCTGGCAGTCTGACAGACAAATCTGGGTTTGGCGGATGCCAGGAGAACGCTACCTGCCCGAATGCAGTGCCAACTGTAAAGTTTGGTGGAGGAGGAATAATGGTCTGGGGCTGTTTTTCATGGTTTGGGCTAGGCCCTTTAGTTCCAGTGAAGGGAAATCTTAATGCTACAGCATACAACATTCTAGAAGATTCTGTGCTTCCAACTTTGTGGCAATAGTTTGGGGAAGGCCCTTTCCTGTATCCGCATGATAATGCCCCCGTGCACAAAACAAGGTCCATGCAGAAATGGTTTGTTGAGATCGGTGTGGAAGAACTTGACTGGCCTGCACAGGAGCCCTGACCTCAACCCCAACCCCATCGAACACCTTTGGGATGAATTGGAACGCCGACTGCGAGCCAGGCCTAATGGCCCAACATCAGTGCCCAACCTCACTAATGCTCTTGTGGCTGAATGGAAGCAAGTCCCCGCAGCAATGTTCCAACACTAGCAGCAAAGGGGGGACCAACTCCATATTAATGCCCATGATTTTGGAATGAGACGTTCGACGAGCAGGTGTCCACATACTTTTGGTCATGTAGTGTCAAAGTAAAAGCTGGTTTAATGTTTTTTGCGCGTTACTTAAATGACTATTTTCTTTCAAATATATGTTTCCTACTGTTTTATTTTCACCAACATGATGGTTTTTCAAAAACAAACTGGAATCCTGAATGTTCGTAATATGTATACAAGAAGCCTTCCCATTCAATGGCAATCATGTTCAGTATGGAACAACTGTTCAGATATAAATATATTATGTAAACAGACATGCTTGTCTGTCATGTACTCGAGAAAGGAATCATGTCAGTTCTATAAATGGCATTTCTATCGGCAACGTTCAGAATTTTTCACACTCCTGAACGCAGCCCAGGGGTTTAGCTTATGTTACGGTGGGATCTGAAACCCGGTCTGCACCATTAGACCGAGGTGACACTGATTTTTAAGTCGCAGGCAACATTGATACCGTGATCTCTGTTTCAATGCAACAGTCAGACGAGAGGATGCACATGTGAAATAAACATGCCTTCTTCTCATTGGCTGATGGATAGGGACAGTTGTTTCTCCTGATCACGTGACCTAGCCAGGAAGAATATGGTAACAGGGCCCAGAGTGTTTCCTTGTTGGGTCACATGATCAGGAGAAAAACTCCTGATCTTAGCCACAGAATTGGAGCATTTGACACAAAGCCAATTTTAGCATGGGTGGCGCCATTCTCAAATATGCAAAGACGTGCCCTTTATCCAACTCTAAGGCCCAAGCTATGAAATGCAAGAGACATACCAATAGTAACTGCAGCATTATATTACATTTCACCAACATTTTAAAATGATTAAAAACATTTCATATAAAATACTCTCATTATTTAAACTTCATAATTTAACATCACAGGAGTTTTGGTCTTCCACTTGATTCTTCTTAGAGGACAAAGTCTGCTGTGAATAAAAGCCAAGTCCCTCTCTCCTCTCCTTCCATCTCCTCCCTCCATCATGTCCAGTCTCTTCTCTCCTTCCTAGTCCTCCCTCTATCATGATAATCTTCTCTCACTCCTCCTCCCTTCTGTCCATTCCTTACGTGACGGAAGTGGAGTTCTGCCCTCGGATCGCACACCAGGCCATGAATACATCCCTATAGAGATAGTCAATAGATCAATCAACACAATTTTTAAAAAATCACAATTGGGAGCAGAAATGTTGCTTTATCGACATTTTCCATTCTTTGGGAAGAACATGATCTATACATTTAAATTTTAAATTTAAATTTACGTCATTTAGCAGACGCTCTTATCCAGAGCGACTTACACCTTATAGCCAGTGGGATAACCACTTTACAATATGGTTTTTTTTTTTTTTGGGGGGGGGGGGGGGGGGGGGGGGTAGAAGGATTACTTTATCCTATCCCAGGTATTCTATTTTGACTCCCAAGCATTTCAGGTGGCAATGTCAGTGTGTGTGTGGGTGTTTGTTTTTGTGTGTGTATGTATGTATGCATGTATACATCCATCCGTCCGAACCTGCAGTGTATGGCCACACACTCGTTGCTGCAGTACTCCCTGTCCCAGTCCTTGTTCTCTACAGCTGGGTTGGTGCATCCGGCTCGGACACACAGGCTAGGGCTGGAGGTCTGGGTCACAACTGGCCCTGAAGACACATTCAACTCTACCTGCATCTAGGACGGATGGGAGGAGAGGGGATTGAGTGGCACATAACAGATTTATAGAATTAGCAGGCATATTACCAAGCATATATTATGATATCATCATATCTAGGAAGCATCTTACCCCTTCCTCTCCTTCAGCCCCGTCCTCGGCCTCCGTTGAACAGGCCATTACTATGGCAGAGGACTGTACCACCTCCCCCGAGGTCGGAGTGGTCCCACCCGACGCGGCTAACCCCCCCGCAGCCGTCACAATAATTGGAGAGTCCAAATCTGAGGGATGGACCATCTTGATCTGCAGAGGGGGTGGTGCTGTGGCACCCCCGGCTCTTGGTTTGGCCTGCAGTGGCGGAGGGGCCTGGGCATGTACCATCTGCTGGAGACGGGGGGGAGGAGGGGTGTTCAGCATCTGTTGGAGTGGCGGTGGCTGACGGGCCGACGATACCGTACTACTGGACACCACCGTCACCCCTGAGGGGGACTTCTGTTGCTTGATGATGATTTTGGTGATGGTGGGGGGGCTTGGTGACGGGGCAGGCGGTTTGTGCGCCCCTGTACGGGAGCGGGTGGTGACCTGAGGGAGGTCGCCACCTGTTAGGATGATGTTGGAGGTGCAGATGTTGGTGATGGTGTTCTCCTCGGGGGCCAGGTGGGGGGCACAGGAACGAGTGGAGCGGGGATGGGGGGCGACGGGGGCAGGGGAAGGAGGAGAGGGAGGAGAGGGAGGCGACGGAGCAGTGTCCAGAAGCTCGATGGTTGGCTGGGAGAGAGAAGAGGAGGAGTAAGGTGGAGGGGTTGGAAGAGAGAGGGGTTGAGGGAAAAGAGGACATTTAGTTTCCACATTACATTTACATTACATTTTAGTCATTTAACAGACGCTCTTATCCAGAGCGACTTAAAGGAGCAATTAGGGTGAAGTGCCTTGCTCAAGGGTACATCAACAGTTTTTTCACCTAGTTGGCTCGGGGATTTGAACCTGCACACTTTCGGTTACAATGCTCTTAACTGCTAGGCTACCTGCCGCCCGTTGACAAAGGCTGGCCATCATAATAAACCTACTCACACACACACAGAGTAGAACTGAATAGCATTCTCTAGGAACACTAGTCTCACCTCAGGAAGTTGATTATCTCTGTAGGCTGCCAGAGCCTTGAGATACTCCGTCTTAGCTGCCTCAGTCTTCCTCTTGTACACCTGAGAGGAATACATACAGGGATATCATGAGAGAATGTGTGAACCCAATGATATTACACTGAACAAAAATATAAAACACAACATGCAACAATTTCAAAGATTGTAACTGAGTTACAGTTCATATAAGTCAATTAGAATAAATAAATTAGACCCTAATCTATGGATTTCACATGACTGGGAATACAGATATGCATCTGTTGGTCACAGATACCTTAGAAAAAAAGGTAGGGGCGTGGATCAGAAAACCAGTCAGTATCTGGTGTGACCACCATTTGCCTTATGCAGCGCGACACATCTCCTTCGCATAGAGTTGATCAGGCTATTGATTGTGGCCTGTGGAATGTTGTCACACTCTTCAATGGCTGTGCAAAGTTGCTGGATATCAATCCAGAGCATCCCAAACATGCTCAATGGTGATGTCTGGTGAGTATGCAGGCCATGGAAGAACTGGGACATTTTCAGCTTCCAGGAATTGTGTACAGATCCTTGCGACATGGGGCCGTGCATTATCATGCTGAAACATGGGGATGGTGGCGGATGAATGGCACGACAATGGCCTCAGGATCTCGACACGGTATCTCTGTGCATTCAAATTGCCATCGATAAAATGCAATTGTGTTCGTTGTCTGTAGCTTATGCCTGCCCATACCATAACTCCACCATGGGGCAAACTGCTCGCCCACACAATGTCTGCCATCTGCCCGGTACGGTTGAAACCGGGACTCACCCGTGAAGAGCACACTTCTCCAGTGTGCCAGTGGCCATCGAAGGTACAGCATTTGCCCACTGAAGTTGGTTACGACCCCGAACTGCAGTCAGGTCAAGACCCTGGTGAGGACGACGAGCACGCAGATGAGCTTCCCTGAGCGGGTCTGACAGTTTGTGGAGAAATTATTTGGTTGTGCAAACCCACATTTTCATCAGCTGTCAGGGTGGCTGGTCTAAAACGATCCCGCAGGTGAAGAAGCCGGATGTGGAGGTCCTGGGCTGGCGTGGTTACACGTGGTCTGCAGTTGTGAGGCCGGTTGGACGTACTGCCAAATTCTCTAAAATGACGTTGGAGGCGGCTTATGGTAGAGAAATTAACATTCAATGCTCTGGTGGAAATTCCTGCAGTTAGCATGCGAAATGCACGCTCTCAAAAATTGAGACATCTGTGGCAATATGTTGTGTGACAAAAATGCACATTTTAGAGAGGCCTTATTGTCCCCAGTACAAGGTGCACCTGTGTAATGATCATGCTGTCTAATCAGCTTCTTGATATGCCACCATGTCAGGTGGATGGATTATCTAAGCATAGAAGAAATGCTCACTAACAGGGGTGTAAACAAATTTGTGTACATTTGAGAGAAATTAGCGTTTTGTGCGTATGGAAAATTTCTGGGATCTTTTATTTCAGCTCATGAAACCAACACTTTATATGTTGCGTTTATATTTTTGTTCAGTATACATTATTCATATCTGTGCTTGTATAGTGAATGTGAACATGTGCGTTTGCATGAATGTGTGTACCTGTTTCTGTTCCTCCGCCAGACTTTCCCACATGGAGGCGACTATCTTGGACACCTCTCCGAAGGTGGCGTTGGGGTTCTGGCCCTTAATGGCTGCCTGTGTGTCCCTGAAGAACAGAGCGTAGGCCGACACCGGCTTCTGGGGCTCCTTAGGGTCTTTGTTTTTCTTCTTCCCTTTCTTCCCTCCTCCAGCCGCTCCCCCTCTCCGGACGAGGGTAGGAGGGGAGCTGGAGGACGGAGCAGAGGAAGGTATGTGGGAATCGGAGAGAGAGGGATCGAGGGAGATGACGCCGAGAGAGACAGGGGACTCCACCAACACGCTCTGCTGAATTAAAATGGGCGAGAGAGCAGGGGAGAGGGAAAAACAGAGGGAAAAACCGTTTCCCATACATTGATCAAAGCATTCGGAAAGTATTCATACCCCTTCCTTTTCCCACATTTTGTTACGTTACAGCCTTATTCTAAAATTGATTAAATAAATACAAATCCTCATCAATCTACACACAATACCCCATAATGACAAAGCGAACAGGTTTTTAGAAATACCTTATTAACATAGGTATTCAGATCCTTTGCTATGAGACTCAAAATTGAGCTCATGTGCATCCTGTTTCCATTGATCATCCTTGAATTGTTGCTACAACTTGGAGTCCACCTGTGGTAAATTCTATTGATTGGACATGATTTAGAAAGGCACACACCTGTCTATATAATGGTCCCACAGTTGACAGTGCATGTCGGAGCAAAAACCAAGCCATGAGGTTGAAGGAATTGTCCGTAGAGCACCGAGACAGGATTGTGTCGAGGCACAGATCTGGGGAAGGGTATCAAAAACATTCTACAGCATTGAAGGTCGACAAGAAAACAGTGCCTCCATCATTCTTAAATGGAAGAAGTTTGGAACCACCTGGACTCTTCCTAGAACTGGCCGCCAAACTAAGCAATCGTGGGAGAAGGGCCTTGGTCAGGGAGGTGACCAAGAACCCGATGGTCACTCAGACAGAGTTTCAGAGTTCCTCTGTGGAGATGGGAGAACCTTCCAGAAGGACAACCATCTCTGCAGCACTCCACCAATCAGGTCTTTATGGTAGCGTGGCCAGACGGAAGCCACTCTTCAGTAAAAGGCACATGACAGCCTGCTTGGAGTTTGCCAAAAGGCACCTAAAGGACTCAGACCATGAGAAACAAGATTCTCTGGTCTGATGAAACCAAGATTGAACTCTTTGGCCTGAATTCCAAGCGTCACGTCTGGAGGAAACCCGGCACCATCCCTACGGTGAAGCATGGTGGTGGCAGCATCATGCTGTGGGGATGTTGTTCAGCGGCAGGGAGACTAGTCAGGATCGAGGGAAAGATTAACTGGACAAAGTACAGAGAGATCCTTGATGAAAACCTGCTCCAGAGTGCTCAGGACCTCAGACTTGGGCGAAGGTTCACCTTCCAACAGGACAACGACCCTAAGCACACAGCCAAGACAACGCATGAGTGGCTTCGGACAAGTCTCTGAATGTCCTTGAATGGCCCAGCCAGAGCCCGGACTTGAACCCGATCGAGCATCTCCGGAGAGACCTGAAAATAGCTGTGCAGCGACGCTCCCCATCCAACCTGACAGAGCTTGAGAGGATCTGCAGAGAAGGGAGAAACTCCCCAAATACAGGTGTGCCAAGCTTTTAGCGTCATACACAAGAAGACACGAGGCTGTAATATGTACTGAGTGAAGTGTCTGAATACTTATGTAAATGTAATATGTCTGTTTTTAATATATTTGCAAAATTTCTAAAAACCTGTTTTTGCTTTGTCATTATGGGGGTATTGTGTGTAGATTGATGAGGGGAAAAAACAATTTAAATCAATTTTAGAATAAGGCTGTAACGTAACAAAATGTGGAAAAAGTCAAGGGGTCTGAATACTTTCGGAATGCACTGTAAACACAGAATTGAGAATTACATTACAACAGACACGGACAAACAAGACCTACCGACAGAGACTGACAGATCGACTAATACAGACATGACAAAGATTGACCAATAGGACTGACCCGTCTGAAGTCGTCCATGTCGTCATCCTGTAGCGAACCGACGGGCGAAGCAGCGGCCGACAGTGGTTGGTCAGGCGATTGCGAGCATGCCAGGATGGCCCCGCCCCCCAGGCTGAGCCCCAGCTGGGCGCTGAACTCTGATTGGTCCATGGTAGTCAGCTGATTGTGGCCCAAGAGGCCGTGGCCCATGTCACTCAGCGGGACGTCTATGGTCATGGGGGAGGAGCTGCTGAACTGGGAGCCAATGGGGTGTCCCAGATCCTGGAAAAGAGGTGAGGTTCATAGACAAGGGCAGAGTATTATGAGCTAAAGAACATCTTGTAGTCCTCGCATAGAATTAAATAGAACACTAGAATGGACATTGGCATCCCGGCAACGTGAGTACAGGACAGACATATTGGTCAGAGAATCTTAATTAATAATAATAAGCCATTTAGCAGACGCTTTTATCAAAAGCGACTTACAGTCATGTGTGCATACATTTTTACGTATGGGTGGTCCCGGGGATCGAATCCACTACCCCGGCGTTACAAGCGCCATGCTCTACCAATTGAGCTACAGAGGACCACAACGCTTTTATCCAAAGCGACTTACAGTCATGTGTGCATACATTTTTACGTATGGGTGGTCCCGGGGATCGAATCCACTACCCCGGCGTTACAAGCGCCATGCTCTACCAATTGAGCTACAGAGGACCACATTGAGGATACATTGAAATGTATCTCTATGGTTCTCACCATGCCCAGAGCAGACCCCAGCATGGCCCCTCCTCCACCAGGCTGACTGATGACCCCCAGACTAAGATGGTGCTCTAGCCCCTGTGACCCCGAATGGGGGTTGACGAAGGTCAAGGCGAAGGACGGGTCATCTCCCCCCACCACCGCGTTCCCGGGGGTGGACAATCCACCGCGCTCCCCGTCCGAGAGCTCTCCAAAGTGGGCCACTTCATCAGACACAGTGAGGGCCTGGTCCGGATCCAGGGAGATGGGGGGGATCTCAAACTCCTCATCGCCCAGGCTGGGGGTGTGGAATGTCTGTTGGGGGGAGGGATAGAATGGAGAGAAATGAGAAGGGGAGAACAGAGGGTAGGGGATAGGGGGAGAGGGTAAGGAGGAAAGGGTAGGGGAGGGGTGGAGGGGAGCCAGTAGAGGAACGAGGGAGGGGAGGGGTGGAGAGGAGTCAGTAGGGGAACGAGGGAGGGGAGGGGTGGAGAGGAGACAGTAGAGGAACGAGGGAGGGGAGGGGTGGAGAGGAGACAGTAGAGGAACGAGGGAGGGGAGGGGTGGAGGGGAGACAGTAGAGGAACGAGGGAGGGGAGGGGTGGAGGGGAGACAGTAGAGGAACGAGGGAGGGGAGGGGTGGAGAGGAGACAGTAGAGGAACGAGGGAGGGGAGGGGTGGAGGGGAGACAGTAGAGGAACGAGGGAGGGGAGGGGTGGAGGGGAGACAGTAGAGGAATGAGGGAGGGGAGGGGTGGAGAGGAGACAGTAGAGGAATGAGGGAGGGGAGGGGTGGAGAGGAGGCAGTAGAGGAACGAGGGAGGGGAGGGGTGGAGGGGAGACAGTAGAGGAACGAGGGAGGGGTGGAGACAGTAGGGAACGAGGGAGGGGAGGGGTGGAGACAGTAGAGGAAAGAGGGAGGGGAGGGGTGGAGGGGAGACAGTAGAGGAACGAGGGAGGGGAGGGGTGGAGGGGAGACAGTAGAGGAACGAGGGAGGGGAGGGGTGGAGAGGAGACAGTAGAGGAACGAGGGAGGGGTGGAGACAGTAGGGAACGAGGGAGGGGAGGGGTGGAGACAGTAGAGGAAAGAGGGAGGGGAGGGGTGGAGGGGAGACAGTAGAGGAAAGAGGGAGGGGAGGGGTGGAGGGGAGACAGTAGAGGAACGAGGGAGGGGAGGGGTGGAGGGGAGAGAGTAGAGGAACGAGGGAGGGGAGGGGTGGAGAGGAGACAGTAGAGGAATGAGGGAGGGGAGGGGTGGAGAGGAGACAGTAGAGGAACGAGGGAGGGGAGGGGTGGAGAGGAGACAGTAGAGGAACGAGGGAGGGGAGGGGTGGAGAGGAGACAGTAGAGGAAAGAGGGAGGGGTGGAGGGGAGGGGTGGAGAGGAAAGAGGGAGGGGAGAAGTATGTCATTGGGGTATGAGACTTCGTCACCTGCTATACTGGATGTTTGTGGTGTGTGAGTAACTGCAGATTGTTTGAGGATTTGTAGACAGAGAGACAGGATAGGGGAGAGGGAATGAGAGTTTAGAAAAGAGAGTGAAGTGGAAGAATTTAGTAGCTACCTCAGAGGAGGAGAGGAACGGATGGCTTGCCCCGCTGATGGTCAGGTAGTTGTCACTGCCTCCAGGGAACTGAAACACAAAACACACACAGGTCAAATCATCATCAACGCATAACAATGACCATCACCATCCCTTTTATAAAGACAATGACATCATGAATAGGATCAACAACACCTCAAACAGTATAACAACCACACACATAGCTAGGCATACTTTTCACATAGTAAACATCCCAATGACCACAGCTCACCTCGCCATATCAGCCAATACATTACACGTGTGCTGTAGCTACGACATATTCAACAAAGCCCTAACATGCGGTTATAAGACGGCTGAGCGTTTGTGAGGGTCATAGTTGCCTCCATAGAGCGCGCGCGCACACACACACACACACTGCTCTTGTCAAGCCAATCTTGCTGTAGGTCACCTTATTGTCAAATCCATTGAAAGACCCAGGGTCCAGGAATTCTGGATCTCCGTGTTGCCCAGTCCCATCCATTAGATCAGAGTAAAAATTCAGGTCCATTTTCTAAGGGCGCCTCGTATGACATTCAATCAATGCAATTGGATGAAGTGCGGGAAAAAAATCTATGAACGAAAACTACTGTACCACTCACTGACTTTGTTTAAGTATCACGAAATTTACAACCAATGAAGAATAAATCAAAAATGGCTACAGCCCAGACTTCAGATTTCTGTCATGAAATATGCAGGATTTATAGCGATTTGATGGTATAAAACGAAGCGGACGTTTGCTACGCATATGGCGAAATAATTATCGCAGTGCACGCCAGCGCTCGATCACTCATACCAAAAATAACCCGTCTCGTTACTAACTAGCGTGGCTGTCCTACTATGCTGACGCAAGGCGGTGGTACCGAATCCTGTGCTCGCTGGATTTATACACCTACTACACCCAAACAAACTCGCGCTATCTTAACCTCACAAACACAAGTTAACAGAAGGCTAATAATATAAGCTATATGGAGTCCCGCAAATGACAGTATTTTGACATGTCTTGATGCATTTCAGAATTCAGCTCGTCCGGTTCTTTCTCACGACGGCTGCTCTGCGCTCGAGCAAGGCTGCTCAATGGAACCAGAACTGTGGATTTGGAATTGAATCGCCATATCTTGAGGGCGGGTTCCAGTGTGAGAATTGGGGGTGTCTGGGATATCGGAATTTTGCTTTCACAGCAGTTTATTTAGTTCAAAGCGTTTTGTCATCATGTAGCAATTGATGTACTTGTTTAAATTCACATATGGGTGAATTATTACAAACAAAAATCGATTATTGAATTAAATAAACAAACAGCTGATATCCAACATGGACTTCCACTTTTCTCAAATGGTTTATCCCAATGGCCTAGTAAAGACCACGCCAAATGAAAGGCTTTAACCGTTTATTCTCTGGACAAAACCTAACAGAAATGTTACAACAACCACTACTACGAACTCCCTTTAAAATCTTTGGAAAATCTCACTGTCAAGAATAACAGCCATTGCCACTTATTAATTTTAGAGACGACAACAACTCGAATAGACAGGCAGAGTGGAGGAGGAAATTATTTTTCTGTTGTCACCTTCTTGCTGTTTACTAGCAAGCTTTCTCACAGGATCAGATAAGGTAGTTAGTTAATCTCAATCTTACATTTCAGTCATTTAGCAGACGCTCTTATCCAGAGCGACTTACAGTTAGTGAACATATACATTTTTCATACAGGGACTTAAGCTCTCTACTTAAAGCTGACAAACTAGGAAAGAGTTGGCTAATAGCTAGTTAGCTTGCTAGGTCTGAATGATGTCAGGCTTTCTGAGCTTGTGTTCATTGTTGTGTGTTTGAAAACAAAAGATTGTGGACACTTGTGCACAGGTTTGGATATGCCGACCACACAAGTGATTCCCCACTGAAAACGTTCTACTCTCGTTCTTACCTCCATCCTCACCCCGAAATCTGCTCTGTCCCACTTTTCTGAACTTCGCCCGTGATGATATTTTAGTTTTTCGTCAAAAATCACAACATGGCACCGGCTTCCGGATTGTCTTGACATGAGGAAGTGACGTGAACACGTTGACGTTGCGCGAGCTCAAGTTTCAAATATGCAAATGAGTCAAGTGACGTATTTTTTTGTTAACTACATTTGATAAATTATGATAATGTTCAAATAACAAATATAATTCTCAATTTGTACTATATCCTTTGCTATAACATTATGTCCGAATAGACGCAGAAACAACAAGTCATGATATCTTTCAAAATTGGTTTTATTCCCATTTTCTCAAGCAAAGTTTTTTTATTTTTTTTTATCATGTAATTAAAAAAACAAAACGTGGGATTTCTCTTAGTTTTTATGTACAAGCAAAAAAGTTGTGGATGAAAAACAATTGAACACATAGAATCCATCCCTGCACAATAAAGTCAATACATTGAGAAGATCGAAGACAAGCATCGTGGAATAAAATACCTCCAGGGTTCTGTCCCAAATAACACCCTATTCCCTTTATAACGCACTACTTTTGACCAGGCCCTATATCCACAAAGCATCTCAAAGGAGGAGCGCTGATTTAGGATCTGTCCATATAATCTTATTCAAACGGATCCTACGTCAGCACTCCTACTCAGACACTCTGTGGATACGGGCCCTATGTAGGGAATAGGGTGCCATTTTGGATGAAGCCCACATTCAACCCTCTCCCATTTTCACGAGTTTCACAAGCGTTGCAGGAGGCAGGTGACACACACACAGGCACAGACACTCGCACAGTCACACTACCAGAAGATGTCAATGTGATGGATTCCTAGTAGTCTAAAATCAGGAGTGGCAGAAGAGAAAAGGGCTACATCTGAAATGGCACCCTATTCCCTACATAGTGTACTACTTTTAACCAGAGCCCTATGATTGCCCTGGTCAAAAGTAGTGCACTACAAAGGAAGTAGAGCCATTTGGGATGCAAACAGGCAGATGCTGACGGAACAGCACAGGCATGTACTGATAGGTAGGTAGCGAGGGGGAGGATAACTCGTAAGATAAAATAAAAATAAATGTAATTTTTCCTTATTGGGTGTAAGCATACAGCTCACCCACATACATCATACACATACATAATCATTCTCCATTCGCACACACACACACCCTCCCTTTCACTGACAGTGCAACGTAAAAACAATGTTAAAACATCATGCAGGGTAATGGTCTCTTTACAACGGTGGTCCAGTGTGCAACAATAACAACCCCCCCCCCCCCCCCCCCCCTCTAATATTGCTACCTACAACACTGTTACTCATTCACAATACTTAAATCCATTCCTTACATCCTTAAAACCTTCCACACCTCTCTCACTCAAGTGTTTTACCAGGCAGGGCAGGCCTAAAATAATTAGGCTTCAATTGACTATTGTTGTGTTTAAAGTGAATCACCCCCTTTATATTGATTTGGTAGGCCTTGATTTTGGCGCCCCGCCTTGAGAAAACAAATCTAGGGGAAAGACACAGCATCATCATCATTCACACCTAAACTAGGAGCCTCTGGTGTCAACACATCTACCATGCAGTCCAAGTCCTCAACTACAAATGTCTTACTCACACCTCTCTGGTCCCAGATCTGTCTAATGCTTTAACTAAATCCTATGGTATGACAGCAGTAGTCAGAGGAGTTGGCTATAGCAAATGGGTCATTCTCACGAAACTGTCCCAAAAATTCTCTGTCATTTTTCACAAAATATCTTCTTGAATCACCTGAAATTAGGATATGTACTTATCTATTTCATAATTATTATAATGTTTTTTTGATCAGATATTATGCATTTTAACCAACAGTTTCACAAAATTATCATTACCGTAACAGCTTTCAAAGTCCCAAAAAGTAATAAACAAATCAATATATATTTATATATTTTTTACATTTCTCCCCTAATGAAGAGGCCTGAGTTAAACATAACACTGAAAATGAAATTATACAATTATTATAAAATACAAAATCTGACCTTTTCCCCAATTTGAGCTCTTTAGCCGTTTCGGTAATGAGAAGGCAAAGTGGGGTAAAAGGGGGTGTATGAGAATAAGAACCTCATTCTGAAGGCATATAAGGACTACTCCTCTAGATGATGCATCATGGGTGAATACAACTTTATTTAAAGGAACTTGAAAAAGTAATGAGAAGTCCACAGACACTGTTTGTACTTAATAAATATTATAGTTGAATGTAAACTCCAACTAGAATACCATTATTATGATTTTTGGCCAAACTACAGCAACATATTTTGTGTTTTATTTAAATAAGTTAACGTTTTTGTAAAGATTATTTTTTTGTAAATCAAAAGACCTGAGAATTTAATCCGGATTCATTTCTGTAATGAGAATTTGGGGTGAAAATTTAAAATGTATTTCAAATAGGACATCTTCCCAAAAACTAGACATCTTATTCCTCAGAATGCTAGTTGATTTTTGCAGGTTTTGTAACTCAATTTGGTACAGACATTTTAAAACTGGTTTCATGAAAATGACCCAAATACAGATCCGAGACCAGCAGGCTATTATAACTTGTCATCACCAAACCTGGGTACTATTTCAAATGTTTCTTCTTGAGCGTTTGTCTGCTTTAGTCTGCCTGGTTGAAGACACCAATACCAAACGTTGGGTTTGCATGTTTTGGCACTATTCTGTTGGTTCCATCAAGCATAGCTCAAGTATTTGAAATGATTTCAAATAGTATATGAACCCAGGTCCATCAAGTCCATTCTCTGTCTAGCTCTAGCCTACTCACTCACATACATACTGTACATTCATACTATACATACTGTACATAGATACTATACATACATACATACTGTACATACATACATACAACGTACACATTTTCTCACACACGTACCACACAATCCACTCATCATCAGGTCTGCGTTCTAATAATCCATTCAACGTAGAATGCACGGCTTCACTCTAAGTAGCATGCTAGACAAGTGGATTTTGGAAGAGAGCGCCTGTCGTCGTCTCCTATAACTAACCCGAGTCACTCAGTGGAACACTCACACTGTTTCAGGGTGTTCTGGATTCTATATCAATGTTCTAGATTCTATGTAGATTTTCTAGGATGTGCAAGATTCTATCTAGATGTTCTACAATGTTCTAGATTCTATATCGATTTTCTAGATTCTATATAGATGTTCTAGAATGTTCTAGATTCTATATCAATGTTCTAGATTCTATATAGATGTTCTAGATTCTATATAGATGTTCTAGATTGTATAATGATGTTCTAGATTCTATATAGATGTTCTAGGATGTTGTCGATTCTATATGGTCTGTCTGTCTACTAAGTTATGACTATCATCCATTGGTCCACACATGCTCATACTGCACGTTGTAAATCCCAAATCACACCCTATTCCCTATTTAGTGCAAAAGTAGTGCACTATCGGGAATATGGTGCCATTGGGACGTAAACACTGGGTCCCTGATCCAACTGCTGTATATTATTGTGCATTATGTGGGGGGCCAGGAGTTTTTCCTGACCATGTGACCTGATCAGGGGAAAAACTCAGGGCCCTAGTTATCAGCTATAACCAGGGCCAGGAGTTGTCCTGGTCTAGTCACATGGGCTGGTCCTTTTTGTATTATATGTTGAGATTAATATCTCTCGTACACTTAGACACACACACATTATGAGAACTCTCGCACACTGTTCACTTGAGGAATCGTGTTGGCTTTTTGTAGCTTGTCTTTAGTGGAATGGGGAAGCCTAGGAATAATGACTGACAGCGGGGTGATGGGAGGGGTCTATCCAAGCTGCAGCCAATGACAGTCCATCTTTGTGCTGTCTGACGGAGGGGCCACACCTCCAGGGCTCCTTAGCCATACCTCCCTTTGCATTCTCTTCCACGTGATTGGCTGCTCTGACGTAGTTGGTTTGTGTGAGCAAATCAGGAGTAGATGGTGATGACTTCACTTCCTCCACCCCTGACCAATAGGACACGTTCCAATCCCTCAGTTAGAACTTCCAGAAATTCCATATCTGACCATCGGTTAAGGACTGGTCCACTGTTAGGAAAAGTTCTCAATAACAATAAAAATCATCATACTGTAACTACCACAACTACTACTGTCTTCTATAGCTATGACAGAACACACAGATATCGGTTCATTTTCAATTCACTCAATTAAGGAGGTGAAAAAGAAATGGATTGAAATGGAATTGAGTCCAACCCTGGTACACAGGAAGAGACATACAGGAAGTGAAGGATACAGTTTTCGTCTCCGGCTGGGTTCCGTGGCGGTCCCGGCATGTTGAGCAGGACCAGCCGAGCATCATGGGATTTGTTGACGATGACCTCGTTGAGCTTGACGGCCGTGTGCATCCGCCGCACGTTGGAGTGGTCCCTGGGAGAAAGACATCATTAATAACAACAATCATCAATATCCATTTGTGTGTGTACCTCCATTCATGTGTGTGTGTCCATGCATGCATGTGTGTGTGTCCATGCGTGTGTGTGTGTGTGACTTACGGCCTGATGCTGAGCATGTCTCTGAAGCCCTCTGGCGTACTGCAGCCGGAGTGTGTCGCTCTGTACTGCAAGGCTTTCTCCTTGGTCCAGGTCATGTGGACTCGTCTGTTCTCCGAGGCTGACATCCCTCCATCCCTTTCCCTTCCTCCGGCTGCTCCTCCTCCCTTTTCGGCATTTCCTGTGGGGCCTCCACCCCCGTCGGTGTCTTCGTCATCGTCAGAGCCAATGCTGGTTAGCCGAAGCATGGAGTTACGGTCCTTTACTAACTGGGCCTGACGGAGAGAATGTGTAACACACACATTTACAAATACTCTCTCTCTCGCACACCTGGGAGAAAAAGACACCTACAAAAGACACACAGTCACTGAGTACAGGGTCGGGCTGGGCGATATATCCAATTCATTTGAATATATGTTTTAACGCGATGTTCCAAATGCCTGAATCAAGGTAATTTATTTAATGTTTTTATGAGCGTTTTGTCTTTTTGGTCTCGTCTCCTTCGCTCCTTCTGTGCTGTGTACCTTCCCACTCGCACACAGACACCAAGCCCCTCCTCCTCCTGTACTGTGTACCTTCCCACTCGCACACAGACACCAAGCCCCTCCTCCTCCTGTGCTGTGTACCTTCCCACTCGCACACAGACACCAAGCCCCTCCTCCTTCTGTGCCGTGTACCTTCCCACTCGCACACAGACACCAAGCCCCTCCTCCTTCTGTGCTGTGTACCTTCCCACTCGCACACAGACACCAAGCCCCTCCTCCTTCTGTGCTGTGTGCCTTCCCATTCGCACACAGACACCAAGCCCCTCCTCCTTCTGTGCTGTGTGCCTTCCCACTCGCACACAGACACCAAGCCCCTCCTCCTTCTGTGCTGTGTGCCTTCCCACTCGCACACAGACACCAAGCCCCTCCTCCTTCTGTGCTGTGTGCCTTCCCACTTGCACACAGACACCAATCCCCTCCCCCTGCCACTCAAAAGACTTAAAGATCACTTCTTCCTCTCTGACAACAAGCAGTTTAAACTCGCTATTTGCATTTGAGGTTTGGTCCAACAGAATCTGTCATATGGACACCGAAACGCTTTGAGACATTATTTTACTGTAATAGACGAGAACTTTCCAACGATACCCTTTTTATGTCTCAACTCCCAAAATGTAGAACAGAGCAGACCCTACTAAAACCAGAGGATCAATGAACATGAGTGTGGAAAATGAATGCTCACTTTCTGTCACGTGCAGCATTGCAGTACCATATACTGCTATCGGCATTTTAACCACAGACTGTTATGTGCTAGCTGTCTAGTCTGTGGTTAAGAAATGTGCAATGACCATAAAAATACACATTTATATAGAAATGTGCAATGACCATAAAAATACACATTTATATAAGGAATTGGCAACTCGTTCTCATTCTGAGAAATAAGCATCTTATCAAGGTAGGCTACTTGATTGAAATATCTAAACAAAGTGAACAGGCTGTTGTTCAAACTGTTGGAGACGGACTGAAGTGTGTATTAATAACAGTTCAACTGTTCTACCTTGTTAGCAAGCAAATAGATCCAAGTTGGCTAGACTTTAAATAGAAAGATTAGCTGGCTACTCACTAGCACATGGGCTTGTGCTTGAGAGATTGTTTATGAGACTGGAATTAATTTTCTATAATCCCTGCTACCATTATTAGTGGATGTGCATAGTTATTTTTGTAAGAAAAGTTGCATTTTCATATACAGACTTGAAAGCCAGATCAGTGATTATTGCAAAAAAGCAAGTTAAAATAATTAAATTATGAATGGGTCTTATGGTTGTGGAAGGCTTATATTTAGCTTAGGTATAATTTTATAAGCCCAAAATTAATTAGATTATTCCTGACTGTCTGAAATGCTGTGTATTGTCCTTTAATTGTGCAACAAAGACTATTTAGAGAAAACGTCATAATTTTTTTATTTTTATATATCGAGATATATATCGTGAATCGGCCATAAGTTTGAAAAGAAATATGATGTGTTTTTTAGGCCATATCACCCAGCCCTAGTAGAGGGTGGTATTCATTAAGGAACACCGTAGCAAAACGTTTTGCAACGGAAAACAAAAACGGGTGTTTCTTGTTAGGCAAGTTCAGGCCGTCCCCTCCCTGTTTCAGTCCGTTTTCTCCCGTTCGGTGCCTATTGAATACGACCCTGATACACACTCTCTAACACAGGACAGCTTATGTCTAGAGATATGTAGGCTGCAGGATAGCACTACGTAGTCTACGAGACAGCTGGGAGTCAATTACTACTGAGCAGACAGCAAACTTACTTCATCTAAACTCCAGCGAACTCGCTAAGGAACACAACGATAGGCAGATGAGGTGAAGATGAACTTTCACTCACACACTGACACACACACACACACACACACATATGGAAACAGAACTATGAAACAAACACACTTGTTGAGGCATCCGCACCTCTTTCTCTCGGTCAGACTTGGACAGCCTCATCTGTCTGAGCTCTGAGACCTCTGCTCCATCATCAGAGTCCTCTCATAGGTGTAGGCTGAGATGTCACTGTTATGCTAGGAGAGGAGAGAGAGAGGAGAGGAGAGAGAGAGAGGAGAGGGGGGAGGGAGGAGAAGGGGAGAGAGGAGAGGGGGGTAGAGAGGAGAGAGGGGAGAGAGACAGGAGAGGGGGAGAGAGGAGAGGGGGGTAGAGAGGAGAGGGGGAGAGAGGAGAGGGGGGAGGGGGAGAGAGGAGAGGGGGAGGGGGAGGGAGGAGAGGGGGGTAGAGAGGAGAGAGGGGAGAGAGGAGAGGGGGAGAGAGGAGAGGGGGGGTAGAGAGGAGAGAGGGGAGAGAGGAGAGGGGGGTAGAGAGGAGAGAGAGACAGGAGAGGGGGAGAGAGGAGAGGGGGGTAGAGAGGAGAGGGGGAGAGAGGAGAGGGGGGAGGGGGAGAGAGGAGAGGGGGAGGGGGAGGGAGGAGAGGGGGGTAGAGAGGAGAGAGGGGAGAGAGGAGAGGGGGGTAGAGAGGAGAGAGGGGAGAGAGACAGGGAAGGGGGAGAGAGGAGAGGGGGGTAGAGAGGAGAGAGGGGAGAGAGAGAGGAGAGGGGGAGAGAGGAGAGAGGGGAGAGAGAGAGGAGAGGGGGAGAGAGGAGAGGGGGGTAGAGAGGAGAGAGGGGAGAGAGAGAGGAGAGGGGGAGAGAGGAGAGGGGGGTAGAGAGGAGAGAGGGGAGAGAGAGAGGAGAGGGGGAGAGAGCAGAGGGGGGAGGGGGAGAGAGGAGAGGGGGAGGGAGGAGAGGGGGGTAGAGAGGAGAGAGGGGAGAGAGGAGAGGGGGAGAGAATAGGTGGTAGAGAGGAGAGGAGAGGGGGGTAGAGAGGAGAGGGGAGAGGGGGGAGGGAGGAGAGGGGAGAGGGGGGAGAGAATAAGGGGGTAGAGAGGAGAGGGAGAGAGGTAGAGAGGAGAGGGGTAGAGAGGAGAGAGGAGAGGGGGAGGGGGAGAGAAAGACAGTTTCTCATGGGTCAAATGAACAAAGCCTAACATATAGCTCTTAGCTGGCGATCAATATCGAAATACAAAAATATTTCTTGATCAACAGTACGCTCCGGCATTTTTACATGAACGTTTGAGTAATGTGCGTGGGTCTCAAGTTATTATTAGGTCTATGCAAAAACCTACCATCTCCACCACTTCAACGTCAGCCTCTATGCGGAGGTGGTAGAGGAAGGTAGCCAGGTCCTTCTTCATCTGAATAGAGTTATCCTCCATCTGAGCCACCGTGAAGATACGCATCGCACACTTACGCCACACCTGGGGATGGAAACACAACAACATGAGTCACATACAGGTGTACACAACCTTTCTCTCTACGAGAGGACGATGGCATGATATGACTAAATATGACTAAATGATATGACTAAATGATATGACTAAATGATATGACTAAATGTCAGATTTAAAGTGTAGTAGACACAAACACATCCTTTATCTGACCTTGTGTTGCCTCAGTAGGAAGGGCAGTAGCATGAGCATGCCCCCGTCGTGGACGATCCACCACACATCAATGTATCCCTCCGCGCAGGGCTCGCTGTTGCCGGGGAACAGAGAGATGTTCTTGGGCACAAGTAGGGCCAGGTGAGCCGCTGTCGTCACACGCACCGTGTCTGGAGGACGCACGCACACAGAGAGAGAGAGGGGGCACTGTTTAGTCAAACTGCAATGGCTCAAAGTTAGATAGCAGGTAGTCAAATTCAAAGGGCCAGTTGCCTTGCTTGACAAACAGATGGCAGTAATGGTACCATTCAATGATTCCTCTTGATTTCCCCTTGCCTCATGGCTTTTGCCGTGATGCCTGATGAGAAAGCAAGCACACACACACACACACACCTCTCCTCTCCTCTCCTCTCCTGTACTGTACTCACTGATAAAGGTCTTCCAGGACTGTGGATCCTCACTCTGCCTCCAGGCCAGGGGCCAGCCCATAACCACAGTGTTGTGCCTCATTCCTCCTAACCCACTGGACTGGATCATGTGACTGATGCCCTCCCTGGCCTTGTTAGCCACAATACACTGACAGAACCCTTTCACCTTCTCCTTGTCCATCTGGTGCTTCAGAGTCTACAGGAGGGAGGGGAGGGAGAGAGATATATAGAGAGAGAGCGAGAGAGAGAGAGAGAGAGAGAGAGAGAGAGAGAGAGAGAGAGGAGGGATGAGAGAGAGAGAGAGAGAGAGAGAGAGAGAGAGAGAGAGGGGAGGGATGGAGAGAGAGAGAGGGAATGGAGAGAGAGAGAGAGAGGGGGGAGGGATGGAGAGAGAGAGATGAGAGAGAGAGAGAGAGAGAGAGAGAGAGCGAGAGAGAGGGGAGGGATGGAGAGAGAGAGAGAGAGAGGGGGGAGGGATGAGAGCGAGAGAGGGAATGGAGAGAGAGAGAGGGGGGAGGGATGGAGAGAGAGAGATGAGAGAGAGAGAGAGGGGAGGGATGGAGCGAGAGAGAGAGATAAATAGTTGTTATAACACGATACACCTACAGATCCTTCACCTTATCCATCAGGTGAGTCTGAAAGAGAAAGACAAAATTAGAAGCATGAAAGAGGGTAAAAGAGAGGGGGGAGAAGAAGAGGGGAGAGATGAGGGGAGGAAGTTAGAAGAGGTATTTTTGAAACAGTTCTGGAGAAATGCACCAAGAGAGCGAGACAGAGAGAAAAGAGAGACCGACCTGTTCTGCAGCCAGTGCCTCTCCATAGCTGTGGAGGTAGTTTCCAGTGATGACGGTCCCTACGATGGTCAGACCTTTACCTGCCTTCAGCTGAGATGCAAAGGTTAGCAGGCGGGGAGACTTGACATAGGCATCCTCATCTAACTTCAATAGAACTAAGAGCTGGGGTCTGGAGGAGGGAGAGAGAGAGAGAGAGTGAGATTGTAAAGGCGTGAGATTGGGTGTGTATACATGAGTGGTTGTGCATGAGTGTGTGTGTGTGTGCGTGTCGCTGTTAACGGTATACTGCTATACTTTACCTCCAGTTCTTGGTGTGTATAGATGGCTGTATGTGTGTGTGTGTGTGTGTGTGTGTGTATGAGGTTGTGTGTGTGGCTGTGTGTGTGTGTGGCTGTGTGTGTGTGTGTGTGTGGTTGTGTCTACTATACCTCCAGTTCTTGGTGTGTGGTGGTCCCTCTTCCAACCTCAAGAGGGCGTAGCGAGCAGCGCTGAGGGACAGACCCCGGATACCATCTCCCCACTCCTTCTCTGCCCTGAAACACACGCAGGGTCACACACACACACACACACACACACATTATTAGACAACTCATACACCCACACTTTGTCTAAATATATTCATCTTCCTTCACAAAATATATTTTTGGATTTCTGTGACCTCCATTCACACAAGCCCACACACACACCACAAAATCTGAAACACACACACACCGATACAACTGGCTGGTTCCAGCAGGTCCCCATGGAAACCTACCCGTGGTACTCGATGTATTTGTAGATCATGCCAGCAATCACTATAGCAACAATAGCATAGTACCATGACGATATGAACATCAGCGCCAAGCAGATGATCATACCCAAAAATGACAAGGTCCTAGAGAGAGAGAGACAGACAGAGAGAGAGAGACAGAGAGAGAGAAGATAATCAATCATCACGCAGGGCTCAACATTAATGCTTGTCCGGGACGAGTAAAATAAATAAATAGGACAAGTAAAAATAAAATTGTCGAACAAGAAGAATATAGATTCAAGTTGTCTGAATGGACAAGTCAAAAAAACTATAATATCGCAATATCAAAACAATTACTCCGATCAGAATGGGATCAATTGTAATTGTAATGTTGTAATATTTTATAGGCTACCAAGGGTGGCCAATCATCCTCCAGGAGAGCCTTAAAGGGGCAGTGTTGTATTTTGAGAAATACTTTAATATGCAGAGAAGCCAATATTTTTGTCTGATTCTCTATGGTAAAAAAAGATACTAATGCATTTTATTTTGTAAAGGGGTTCCTTGCATCATACATTGATCGGTGTTACAGACCATTTATGACAACAAAAAAAGGTAATGTCAAGCCCTGATCGCACTTGAGAAAGAGAGAAATAGAAAATAGTCAATCACACTTGAAAAGTCCTTCTCCATTCATAAAAATGAGATGCGTACATAAAGTATATAGAATGTGTGTGACAGAGGAGACTGGTGGGAGGAGCTGTAGGACGGGCTCATTGTAATGGCTGGAATGGAATGGATGGAACGTGGTTTCCATATATTTTATGTTTGATACTGTTCCTTTGATTCCATTCCAGTCTTTACAATGAGCCCATCCTCCTATAGCTCCTCCCACCAGCCTCCACTGATGCGTATGCATACCAGTGGTAGTAGGAGAAGCGTGGTCTCCAGTTGGGAGTTCTCAGGAGCGTCTGCAGAGCACAGGCCAGGTTGACAAACAGATAGCACATCAGGAAGAACCTACAGAGAGAGGGAGATGTGGGACTCAGGCTCCACTGGATCATTATCCATACACTCAGACAAACGCACAATCACTCTCATGCACACACACACACACTTTCTCGCTCTCTCTCCAAGAAACACACACTCACATGGAGAGGATGGGTGCCACCAGGTCCAGAGAAGCAATGAGGATTCCCAGCTCAGCGATCAGAGCTGTCAGGAGCAGAGCCCAGGTAGGCTCTCCATTTGCCTTGCCATGACCAAAAACCTGGACAGAGAGAACATTATAACATCAGAGAGAGAGAGAGAGAGAAAGGAGATAGATAAACGAGTGTTGTAGTATATCTCACCCTGAGGAAGGGGATGATGTTGTCCTTGGCGATGGCCTGGAGGAGGCGGGGAGCGCCCGTCAGTGATTGGAGGCCAGCGCCGCACGTCGAGAAGAAGGAGCCAATCACAATGACCCAGGGGGAGGGCCAAGACAGGGTTCCCACCACCAGGTTTCCCTTCACCGAGTCTCCAAACCTACAGACAGACAGACAGGTCAGTTAGTGTGACTTCACTGAGTCTCCAAACCTTCAGACAGACAGACAGGTCAGTTAGTGTGACTTCACTGAGTCTCCAAACCATCAGACAGACAGGTCAGTTAGTGTGACTTCACTGAGTCTCCAAACCATCAGACAGACAGGTCAGTTAGTGTGACTTCACTGAGTCTCCAAACCATCAGACAGACAGACAGGTCAGTTAGTGTGACTTCACTGAGTCTCTAAACCATCAGACAGACAGGTCAGTTAGTGTGACTTCACTGAGTCTCCAAACCATCAGACAGACAGGTCAGTTAGTGTGACTTCACTGAGTCTCCAAACCATCAGACAGACAGACAGGTCAGTTAGTGTGACTTCACGGAGTCTCCAAACCTTCAGACAGACAGACAGGTCAGTTAGTGTGACTTCACTGAGTCTCCAAACCTACAGACAGACAGACAGGTCAGTTAGTGTGACTTCACGGAGTCTCCAAACCATCAGACAGACAGGTCAGTTAGTGTGACTTCACGGAGTCTCCAAACCATCAGACAGACAGGTCAGTTAGTGTGACTTCACGGAGTCTCCAAACCATCAGACAGACAGACAGGTCAGTTAGTGTGACTTCACTGAGTCTCCAAACCTTCAGACAGACAGACAGGTCAGTTAGTGTGACCACAGAATTTGTCCTAAGAAGGCCAAGACACACATCAATTTCAGTTTACTTCCTAAATTGACTGAATTTAAATGAACCTCACCCTGAAACACACACAAACAGACAACAATATACTAACTTGTCTCTGAGCACCACTCCTTCGATGCAGGCTCCAAACAGCACCACACTGCTCAGGTCTGTCCAGGCCACTCAGGTAAGTAACCCACTAGTCACATCACACCTAAACCACAACACAACAGAGTCCTGAACTCTGTCCCAATATCAACCCATTACCACACACTAAGCAGTATGCAGGTGTGTGTAACTAGAATCATTCTAATTCTAAGATTAGGACAGAGTTTAGATGTGACATATTTTCAATTCAAAATACAAAAGCTTTGTTCTAGGTTGTGTCTGAAATGTCCCCCTAAACACTGAACTACTTTTGACAAGAGCCCTAGTCAAATGTAGTGCACTATGTAGGTAATAGGGTGTCAATTCGGACACAACCAGATAGATATTCTCAATTCGAAATCTGAAAGCTTTATTGTCCATAGTGAAGGATACAGACGAGGGACGTAGTGAGGATGGCCATGATGGTTCCTATGGGGATGGATCGCTGAGCATCTTTCAGGTCCCCAGACCGGTTAGAACCAGCCATTATACCTGGAGAGGGGAGAAGTGGAAGGAATATAGTGATGCGGGAGAGAGAGAAAGAGAGAGAGAGAGAAAGAGAGAGAGACTTGTGTCACAACAGGGTTGGTGTATGAAGCCACAAATAATTTTACAGCTGGGACAGCCTGTCCCAAATCCCTCCCTACCCCTCCCCTCTGTTTCTGCAGAGCTGTACACATTATGGTGGGAGCTCCACCGCTGCACGGCTTATACCGATATAAACATCAAGAGGTCCAAGAGGGTAGGGAGGTATTGGGATCAGGAGAGACAAAAAGAGGAGGGAAAATACCTGTGACTGAGGGGAAGAAGATTCCCACCAACAGCGTGAAGGAGGTGGTGATGTCAGCGAAGACATAGGGCAGCCGATTGGTGGGTGGGTGGGCGGGTCTGGGCGAGGGGAGTGACCCTTTCTCCAGGACGTCCCCTTTACTGAGGTAAACACTCCATATGTTCTCTATGGGGAGAACACAAAGTATTAGAGAGAGAGACAGAGACAGAGAGAGAGCGAGAGAAAGAGAGAGAGACAGAGAATGTACCTGTGATAACTCCACTGGCCAGGCCTGGTATGCCAGGTATCTCAGAGATGTTGCTGAGGGTAAAGTAGTTGTCACAGGAAGCGTTGAGGTCTGGGCCTTCACAGAACTGCAGCCACAGGGCCGTGGTCGCCTCAGAGGAGGGCAGGGAGGGATCAAAGGTTGAGGGCACCGTGCCGTTTCCTAGGAGAATAATTGGTTGATTAGTTGATATTAGGGACGATAATGAACAAGCGAGTAAAGAGGTGGAGAATGAGGAATTCTAACAGTGTTAGAATGGCAGGCAGATCTAACACCTTCAAAGTCTTGATTGGCCTGTTAGGCGTGATTGATTAAGGCTTCAGCAAATGACCCGCAAGTGGGCGTGTCCCATAGTGAGATGCCAAACAGAATCGACCGAGAGAGAACTGAGGGTTAACATTAGCACATAAAAATGTTTCTCATTATAATTGACTATGGCATTTTTTCAAATTGAAAGGTAATATTGATGGTCTTACCTGCGAGTGTAAGGTTGGTATCCACAGGTCTGGGTGGTTCTTTGGGCAGGGTGGTCTTGGCACAGGGACTATCATGGAGGATGTGTCCTGACAGGGTACGGTTACCCAGCATACACACCCTGAGGAGGAGGGAGGAGGAGAGGATTAGAGCACGGGATTGGTCAATCACAGAGACGACAGTGAACAGATTGGTCGATTAGGGCATCAGTCAAGTTTAAGTGTTTGGCAGTAAGGGTGGTGTGAAATTCTTGACAGATACAATGGGTCAATAAGGGTACGTGTATGTTTCAATGAGAGTGGTTACAACGTTCTCAGGTTTCTCCCTGGTGTTACTGCCGATGAAAGTGTAATCAGGCATGTCAATGGAAACACATCAGATTAGTTTCTTATTTCTTTGAGACTAAAATGGAACCCATAATCAACTCTGATAATACCATGAATCTGTCAATCAAACCGTTCTACCATCACAAAGGAGGAACTCACGGGAAACTGGGTGGGCTGAAGGCAGAGACCAGCGCTCCGGTGTAGATGGACAGGATTGAGATGATAACACAGGCCAGGAAGACAGACGCCAGCTTGTTGACATATTTGACGCCGACAAAGACCAGTAACGCCATGAGGAGGAGGAAGATGGTGCCGTAGACCCTCATGTTGTTCAACATGGCTGCTCCCTCACCGTCCGGACCGCTGGAGACAAAGATGGCCGCCCATGGGGCGATGTACATCTGGGAGGGGGGGGGGGGGGGGGGGGGGGGAGAAGGGGGGAGGGGGGGTTAAGATAACATACACTCAAAATCAAACAATATATATGGATTGGTGAGGGGGAGTAGATGCCGGAGATACATATGGTATATATGAATGCCCATGCTGACAAAACTGTCCGTGTAATGTGAACACTTACAGTGCATTGGGAAAGTATTCAGACCCCTTGACTTTTTCCACATTTTGTTACGTTACAGCTTTATTCTAAAGTAGATTAAATTGATTGCTTTCCTCATCAATCTACACACAATACCCCATAATGACATTTTTGCAAATGTATTAAAAATTAAAAACTGAAATACCTCATTTACATAAGTATTCAGACCCTTTGCTATGAGACTCGAAATTGAGCTCAGGTGCATCCTGTTTCCATTGATCATCCTAGAGATGTTTCGACAACTTGATTGGAGTCCACCTGTGGTAAATTCAATTGACTGGACATGATTTGGAAAGGCACACACCTGTGTATATAAAGTCCCACAGTTGACAGTGCATGTCAGAGCAAAAACCAAGCCATGAGGTCGAAGGAATTGTCCGTAGAGCTCCCAGACAGGATTGTGTCGAGGCACAGATCTGGGGAAGGGTACTAAATCATTTCTGCAGCATTGAAGATCCCCAAGAACACAGTGGCCTCCATCATTCTTAAATGGAAGAAGTTTGGAACCACCAAGACTCTTCGTAGTGTTGGCCGCCTGGCCAACCTGAGCAATTGGGGAGAAGGGGCCTGGTCAGGGAGGTGACCAAGAACCCGATGGTCACTCTGACAGAGCTCCAGAGTTCCTCTGTGGAGATGGGAGAACCTTCCAGAAGGACAACCATCTCTGCAGCACTCCACCAATCAGGCCTTTATGGTAGCGTGGCCAGACAGAAGCCACTCCTCATTAAAAGGCACATCACAGCCCGCTTGGAGTTTGCCAAAAGGCACCTAAAGGACTCTCAGACCATGAGAAACAAGATTCTCTGGTCTGAAGAAACCAAATTGAACTCTTTAGCCTGAATGCCAAGCGTCACGTCTGGAGGAAACCTGGCACCATCCCTATGGTTAGGCATGGTGGTGGCAGCATCATGCTGTGGGGATGTTTTTCAGCGGCAGGGACTGGGAGACTAGTCAGGATCGAGGGAAAGATGAACGGAGCAAAGTATAGAGAGATCCTTGATGAAAACCTGCTCCAGAGCACTCAGGACCTCAGACTGAGGCGAAGGTTCACCTTCCAACAGGACAACAACCCGAAGCACACAGCCAAGACAACACAGGAGTGGCTTCGGGACAAGTCTCTGAATGTTCTTGAGCGGCCCAGCCAGAGCCCGGACTTGAACCCAATCGAACATCTCTGGAGACCTGAAAATAGCTGTGCAGCGACACTCCCCATCCAACCTGACATAGCTTGAGAGGATCTGCAGAGAAGAATGGGAGAAACTCCCCAAATACAGGTGTGCCAAGCTTGTAGCGTCATACTCAAGAAGACTTGAGGCTGTAATCGCTGCCAAAGGTGCTTCAACAAAGTACTGAGTAAAGGGTCTGAATACTTATGTAAATATATTTCTGTTGTTTATTTTTAATTCATTTGCCAAAAATTCTAAAAACCTGTTTTTGCTTTGTCATTATGGGGTATTGTGTGGAGATTAATGAGGGGAAAAAACAATTTAATCAACTTTAGAATAAGGCTGAAACCTAACAAAATGTGGAAAAAGTCAAGGGGTCTGAATACTTTCCGAATGCACTGTATACAGTCAACATGAACATACAATAACGATGATAATGAATATCAGAGACATTTGATGGCGGTTATAATGATGGTTATAATGATGATAATGATGGTTATAATGATGATGATAATGACATTATAATGATGATGATAATGACATTATAATGATGATGATAATGATGGTTATAATGATGGTGAGGAAGAGGAGGGGGCAACGAAGGCTCTCCCACCCACCAGCAGGATCTCGATGGCTCCCAGGATGTACATGGCCCCGGCGAAAGTGGTGCCCAGGTAGAAGCACAGCCCCACCGCCCCCCCAAACTCTGGCCCCAGAGAACGACTGATCATGAAGTAGGAACCGCCTGCTGGAGAGGAGAGAAGAGGGGGAACGCAAGATGGGGGGAGGGAGAGAGAAGAGACAGAGAAGGGGAAGGGGTGGGGGAGGAGGGGGGAAGAGAGAGAAAAGAGGGATGGAGAAGGAGGGGGTGGGAGGGAGAGAAGTAAAGAGAGAGTGATGGAGAGGGAGGGGGTGGGAGGGAGAGAAGAGACGGATAGAGAAGGAGGGGGTGGGAGGGAGAGAAGTAAAGAGAGAGGGATGGAGAAGGAGGGGGTGGGAGGGAGGGAGAGAAGTAATGGGATGGGTGTTAGTATCATTATGGGCGTTACGGAAGACAAAAAGGGAGAGAAGGAGAAAGAGCATGGAAGAGAGTAGAACAGTACAGTATTATGATGATGAGAGACAACACATTAAGACTGTAGCAATGAGCAAAGGTTGAGTCCCAAATGGCATCCTATTCCCTATATAGTGCACTACTTTTGACCAGGGCCCATAGATGAGGGAGATCAATGGAAGAAATGTAGCTTTGCAGAGAGAAGAAGCATGGATTTTGTAAGGACTTAGAGCATGTTACTGATGCTAACTACAATGTTGTCAGATGTAATCGTTCAAATCAACTGAAATTGATTTTCTTCATATTCAAATATCAAAAGAATATGTTAGAATTGTTCAACGACAACTTTGACATTTGGGATATTTCCAGTGTGAGTGTTGTTTCACTCAGAATTAGAAAGATTGTATTATTCATTATTAATTTATTATGTGTGTTTCATTACTTGTTCTATTTCTATGGTTTTACTAGAGGTGAATGGTATTGATGGGGGAGGACACTATGTTTCAATGTGTACAGTCAGAGAGGGGAGAGGCAGAGACAGATCAGACGTTAGAACGAACACAGACAAACCCGACCTGGGTTCAAATATAATTTGAAATGATTTCAAATATTTTTTCTTTATCTTGCCTGGAGCAATGGAAGCGATAGAATAGTCATAAAACTGCCAGACTACACACCAAAAGCTAAAAGTATTTTTTAAAGATTTCAAATAGTATTTGAACCCAGGTCTGACACATACATCACTGAGACAGAGTTGCAAAATTCAGATAACTTTCCCAAAAGTCCTGAAAACCTGGGAATTCTGGAGTAAGTAACCAGACATTTTAAAACCCTAACAAACATGATTAAACATACACTTGGATGACAACAAGAGAGAGAGAGATGGAGGGAATACCTGGTACAACTCCATTGGTGGCGATGGCACTCATTGAGATAGCAGTCAGTAAAGTCTGTGGAATGAGAGAGGAGCAGTAGCTGTATATATAAAGATACTTGCTAATCGCCATCTACAGGGCACTGCTCATAACAGGCCTGTTTCAATGATCTCCTTCCTGTTCTCTTATCTTAAAACACTTTCTGTGTGTGTCTGACTAAGTCGCTCTGGATAAGAGTGTCTGCTAAATGAGTATATGTGTGTGTCTGCATCTGTATCTGTCCGTGTGTGTTGCCACTTCTGTGTGTGTGTGTCCGTGTGTGTTCGCCGGGAGTAGACATGAGTGCTGCAGCTCTGTGCCAAAACATGGCAATCTACTAACATAACTTAAGCCCACCCGTTGTAACTGCCATCGTCAATGAAGAAGGTGCTTCCTGTATCCATAAGTGTCCATATATCCATGACCTATGAAATGTTTGAATCCTTCTCGACTGTAATGTGATTGGTGGATTCAAATAAACTGTGTGTGTGTGTGTGTGTGTGTGTGTGTGTGTGTCTGCAAGTGTCTGTGAGTGTGTGTGTGTGTGTGTGTGTGTGTGTGTGTTATCCTCACGCAGCAGCAGCATATGAAGACGATGCAGAGGGCCTGCAGCACCCCGGCAGTTCCCACCACCCAGGTGAGACGCAGGAACAAGATCACCCCGAATATGTTCTGCAGACAGGGCAGGTACACCCCCATGAACGTACCCATCTGGGGAGACTGGGAGACACACATAGGAGAATAGGAAGGTTAGTGTTCATTAGTGCACAACGTAACACAAATATGTTCTGCAGACAGGGCAGGTACACCCCCATGAACTTACCCATCTGAGGAGACTGGGAGACAGACATAGCATTAGATATGAGGGTCCTGTTCATTAGTGAACACCGTAGCAAAGCATTTTCCAAAGAATAAAATCTCCTGACCATATTTATGATGTGCAAGGTGTGATTATATTAGGTTATCTTATAAACGGTCAGACATTTTACATCCCTGGGTCTATTCTCTTCTACAGTATATGTAAGGTGCTGTAAGTCAGTGCAATCGTCAGTTAGTAACAAGGGAGTCAAAAGTACAACCTAAAAGCATCATGGGAATCACAGCGTTTAGATATTACTGCCAGGGGTCAAAGTACCATCCCAGGAATAAAAGGGGTCAGAGTGGTGTGTACCTTGTAGGCCTTCCTCTTCTCTCCAATGCTCTCTGCCTCCTCGTGCTCCCTGGCCCCCTGGGTCAGGTTGGTGTAGTTGGCCAGACGGTTGAGGAGCGAAGATACCTTCGGCCTAGTGTCCATCTCCTCCTGCAGGAGGAGGGGGGAGAGAAAGAGGAATAGCGAGAGGGGGAGGGCAGAGAGAGCCAAAAGAGGAGAGATAAAGACATGATGAGATATTCATAAAAACAGAGTGCATCAAACACTTGAAAGTGTTGATTTATTTATTGATTGATGCTCTAACCTCAAAGAGAGCCAGGTTTCTGTCGTAGAAGTCATCATCGTCCACCCCATGACTGTTGTTGATGTAGACATTGGACATTTTGGCATTGCCATCTCCTGCTGAGAGAGAGAGCGAGAGAGAGAGAGAGAGAGAGAGAGAGAGAGAGAGAGAGAGAGAGAGAGAGAGAGAGAGAGAGACGGAAGGGAGAGTGAGAAATAGAGAGAGGAAGGAGAGAAAGAGGGAGAAAAAAAAAGTTCTACCTCCGTCAGCACGGCCCTGAATCAGCACTCTCAGTTCCCTCTCCTCTACCACACACACACAAATGCGTGTGACAGTCTCACAGACATGCATAGGTAAATGTCTACAAACACACTGCGTCTTGAACAAAACACACACACACAGGCATGATCCTTGTGACACCCTTGTCTCACGCATTGCAACCCAGACACACAAACATCTACAAATACATTTACATTTTAGTCAGTTAGCCGACGCTCTTATCCAGAGTGTACAAAACATTAGGAACACCTTCCTAATATTGAGTTGCACCCCCTTTTGCCCTCTGAACAGCCTCAATTTGTTGGGCATGGACTCTACAAGGTGTCAAAAGCGTTCCACAGGGATGCTGGCCCATGCTGACTCCAATGCTTCCCACAGTTGAGGAAATTGCTTATTCCAGTTACTAATAAGCATGCACTCATTAAGAAAATGACTGTAAAAACGGTTAAATCCCCGTGGATTGATGAGGAATTTAAAGATTGTATGGTTGAGAGGGACGAGGCAAAAGGAATGGCAAATAAGTCTGACTGCACAACCGGTTGGCAAACATATTGCAAATTGTGAAATCATGTGACTGAACTGAATAAAAAGAAGAAGAAACAACACTATGAAACAAGGATAAATGACAAAGAATTATAGTAAAAAGCTTTGGAGCACCTTAAATGAAATTTTGGAAAAAAAGGCAAACTCAGCTCCATCATTCATTGAATCAGACGGCTCATTCATCACAAAACCAACTGATATTGCCAACTACTTTAATAATTTTTTCATTGGCAAGATTAGCAAACTTAGGCATGACATGCCAGCAACAATTTCTGACACTACACATCCAAGTATTTTTTACCAAACTATGAAAGACAAGCATTGTAATTTTGAATTCCGTAAAGTGAGTGTGTAAGAGGTGAAAAAATAATTGTTGTCTATTTACAATGACAAGCCACCGGGGTCTGACAACTTGGATGGATAATTACTGAGGATAATAGCGGACGATATTGCCACTCCTATTTGCCATATTTTCAATTTAAGCCTACTAGAATGTGTGTGCCCCCAGGCTTGGAGGGAAGCAAAAGTCATTCCGCTACCTAAGAATAGTAAAGCCCCCTTTACTGGCTCAAATAGCCAACCAATTAGCCTGTTACCAACCCTTAGTAAACTATTGGGGAAAATGGTGTTTGAGCAGATACAATGCTATTTTACAGTAAACAAATTGACAACAAACTTTCAGCATGCTTATAGAGAAGTACATTCAACAAGCACAGCACTTACACAAATGACTGATGATTGGCTGAGAGAAATTGATGATAAAATGATTGTGGGGGCTGTTTTGTTAGACTTCAGTGCGGCTTTTGACATTATCGATCATATTCTGCTGCTGGAAAAACGTATGTGTTATGGCTTTACACCCCCTGCTATAATGTGGATAAAGAGTTACTTGTCTAACAGAACACAGAGGGTGTTCTTTAATGGAAGCCTCTCAAACCTAATCCAGGTAGAATCAGGAATTCCCCAGGGCAGCTGTCTAGGCCCCTTTCTTTTTTCCATCTTTACTAACGACATGCCACTGGCTTTGAGTAAAGCCAGTGTGTCTATGTATGCGGATGACTCAACACTAAACACGTCAGCTACTACAGCAACTGAAATGACTGCAACACTTAACAAAGAGTTGCAGTTAGTTTCGGAATGGGTGGCGAGGAATAAGTTAGTCTTAAATATTTCCAAAACTAAAAGCATTATTTCCAAAAAGTCAAATCATTCACTAAACCCTAAACCTAAACTACATCTCGTAATGAATAATGTGGAAATTGAGCAAATTGAGGTGACTAAACTGCTTGGAGTAACCCTGGATTGTAAACTGTCATGGTCAAAGCATATTGATACAACAGTAGCTAAGATGGGGAGAAGTATGTCCATAATTAAGCGCTGCTCTGCCTTCTTAACAACACTATCAACAAGGCAGGTCCTACAGGCCCTAGTTTTGTCGCACCTAGACTACTGTTCAGTAGTGTGGTCAGGTGCCACAAAGAGAGACTTGGTGAAAATGCAGTTGGCTCAGAACAGGGCAGCATGGCTGGCACTTAAAAGTACACGAACAGCTAACATTAATGACGTGCATGTCAGTCTCTCCTGGCTTAGAGTGGAAGAGAGATTGACTTCATCACTGCTTGTTTTTGTAAGAGGTGTTGACAAGCTGAATGTACTGAGCTGTCTGTTTGGAATACTGGCACACAGCTCGGACACCCATGCATACCCCACAAGACATGCCACCAGAGGTCTCTTCACAGTCCCCAAGTCCAGAACAGACTATGGGAGGCGCACAGTACTACATAGAGCCACGACTACATGGAACTCTATTCCACATCAGGTAACTGATGCAAGGTAAAAATACACCTTATGGAACAACGGGGACTGTGAAGAGACACACACAAAGGTATAGACACATGCATACGCATTGTGATATTGTTGTATAGTGGTATTAAACATTTTGTATTGTAGATACAGTGAGGGAAAAAAGTATTTGATCCCCTGCTGATTTTGTATGTTTGCCCACTGACAAAGAAATGATCAGTCTATAATTTTAATGGTAGGTTTATTATGACTTTATCTTGGTCAGGTCGCAGTTGTAAATGTCAACTGGCTTACCTGGTTAAATAAAGGTGAGAAAAAAAATACATTTGAACAGTGAGAGACAGAAAAACAACAGAAAAATACAGAAAAACGCATGTTAAAAATCTTATAAATTGATTAGCATTTTAATGAGGGAAATAAGTATTTGACCCCCTCTCAATCAGAAAGATTTCTGGCTCCCAGGTGTCTTTTATACAGGTAACGAGCTGAGATTAGGAGCACACTCTTAAACAGAGTGGTCTTAATCTCAGCTTGTTACCTGTATAAAAGACACCTGTCCACAGAAGCAATCAATCAATCAGATTCCAAACTCTCCACCATGGCCAAGACCAAAGAGCTCTCCAAGGATGTCAGGGACAAGATTGTAGACCTACACAAGGCTGGAATGGGCTACAAGACCATCGCCAAGCAGCTTGGTGAGAAGGTGACAACAGTTGGTGTGATCATTCGCAAATGGAAGAAACACAAAATAACTGTCAATCTCCCTCTGCCTGGGGCTCCATGCAAGATTTCACCTCGTGGAGTTGCAATGATCATGAGAACGGTGAGGAGTCAGGCCAGAACTACGCGGGAGGATCTTGTCAATGATCTCAAGGTAGCTGGGACCATAGTCACCAAGAAAACAATTGGTAACACACTACGCCGTGAAGGACTGAAATCCTGCAGCGCCCGCAAGGTCCCCCTGCTCAAGAAAGCACATATACAGGGCCGTCTGAAGTTTGCCAATGAACATCTGAATGATTCAGAGGAGAACTGGGTGAAAGTGTTGTGGTCAGATGAGACCAAAATCGAGCTCTTTGGCATCAATTCAACTTGCCGTGTTTGGAGGAGGAGGAATGCTGCCTATGACCCCAAGAACACCATCCCCACCGTCAAACATGGAGGTGGAAACATTATGCTTTGGGGTGTTTTTCTGCTAAGGGGACAGGACAACTTCACCGCATCAAAGGGACGATGGACGACGACATGTACCGTCAAATCTTGGGTGAGAACCTCCTTCCCTCAGCCAGGGCATTGAAAATGGGTCGTGGATGGGTATTCCAGCATGACAATGACCCAAAACATACGCCCAAGGCAACAAAGGAGTGGCTCAAGAAGAAGCACATTAAGGTCCTGGAGTGGCCTAGCCAGTCTCCAGACCATAATCCCATAGAAAATCTGTGGAGGGAGCTGAAGGTTCGAGTTGCCAAACGTCAGCCTTGAAACCTTAATGACTTGGAGAAAATCTGCAAAGAGGAGTGGGACAAAATCCCTCCTGAGATGTGTGCAAACCTGGTGGCCAACTACAAGAAACGTCTGACCTCTGATTGCCAACAAGGGTTTTGCCACCAAGTACTAAGTCATGTTTTGCAGAGGGGTAAAATACTTATTTCCCTCATTAAAATGCAAATCAATTTATAACATTTTTGACATGCGTTTTTATTTTCATTTTGTTGTTGTTATTCTGTCTCTCACTGTTCAAATAAACCTAACATTAAAATTATAGACTGATCATGCCTTTGTCAGTGGGCAAACGTACAAAATCAGCAGGGGATCAAATACTTTTTTCCCCTCACTGTAGGTAGTGGTGTAATAATGTTATTTATATTTATATTTTGTTTTATATGTAATGTAAGTGTTTTAATATGTTTGGACCCCAACAAGAGTAGCTGCTGCCTTGGCAGCTAATGGTGATCCCTAATAAATACAAATACAGTTGTGTCATGTTGGCTGGATGTCCTTTGGGTGGTGGACCATTCTTGATTCACACTGGAAACTGTTGAGCATGAAAAACTCAGCAGCGTTGCAGTTCTTGACAAAAACCGTGCGCCTGGCACCTACTACCATACCCCGTTCAAAGGCACTTAAATATTTTTTTTTGCCCATTCACCCTTTGAATGGCACACATACACAATCCATGTCTCAAGGCTTAAAAATCCTTCTTTAACCTGTCTCCTCCCCTTCATCTACACTGATTGAAGTGGATTTAACAAGTGACATCAATAACGGATCATAGCTTTCACCTGGTCAGTCTGTCATGGAAAGAGCAGGTGTTCCTAATGTTTTGTACACTCAGTGTACATTTCCCAAGAAACATTCACATTTTGAAACGCACCCTCCCCAGCAAACGCACCCTCCCCAGCAAACACAACCGCCCCAGCAAACACACCCTCCCCAGCAAACACACACAAAGGTAGCCTTATCGGCTGGGGAGGGTCAAGTCAAAGGTGATAAGAACAGCCTGTGGTGGTGACTGAAGAACTAACCTTTCCTACTCTCCCACACACACACACACACACACACACACACACACACACACACACACACACACACACACACACACACACAAAGGGTTCTCCCCAAAGAATGGAAGAGAGGTGCTGCACCACCCTGTGGACTAAAACATATATATATATGGTGTTCAAAAACGCCAAAAAATCTCTGAGTCCAAAGAGGCCCCCTCCGGGCTTCCCCCGCCGCACCCCGGCAGCACCACCCTGCACACACACACACACCTCTCCTCTACCTGATACCTCAGTTTATCACACTTCAACAAGCACAGACTCTTTGTGTGTGTGTGTACCCCTGGGAAGGGGTCTCTCTCCAGATAGTGCTCACCTGAGGTGTGTGTGTGTGTGTGTGTGTGTGTGTGTGTGTGTGTGTGTGTGTGTGTGTGTGTGTGTGCGTAACCCTGCATGTGCGTGTGTCTGATGTCTGGAGGTAAAATGTGTGATGTGAATGAATCCATGTTGCGAGTCTGTCAAATTTCTATTACTGCTTTGTGGGCAAGACGGACTAAAAATAACGATCTCTGCACGCGCTTGACCTTCCTTGAAATGACACAGCTGCCTCTCTCTCCCCACTGCTTTTGTCTGTTAGGGCTGCTCAGTCAGTACACCGCATCGTCTCAGCTGTGTGTGTGTGTGTGTGTGTCGGTGTGTGCTTCTGTAGATCAGCAAGTCAATTCCTGATTGATTTGTTATGTTTCTTTTCTCCTTTCTTGATATAAATAACCAAAGCATCACCCTCTGTCTATAAAGTGTTAATGAAATGCTTGCTCACCCACACACCATGGCTCGTAGATACAGGCATTTTCTCTCCCAAACAACAGGCATATATACAAAAGTATGTGGACACCCCTTCAAATTAGTGGATTTGGCCATTTCAGCCACACCCGTTGCTGACAGGTGTATAAAATCGAGCACACAGTCATGCAATCTCCATAGACAAACATTGGCAGTAGAATGGCTTTATTTAAGAGCTCAGTGACTTTCAACGTGGCACAGTCAAAGGATGCCACCTTACCAACAAGTCAGTTCGTCAAATTTCTGCCCTGCTAGAGCTGCCCCGTTCAACTGTAAGTGTTGTTATTGTGAAGTGGAAACGTCTAGGAGCAAGTGGTAGGCCACACAAGCTCACAAAACAGGACCGGCGAGTTCTGAAGCGCGTAGTTTGGAACTACCGAGCACACAAGCCTAAGATCACCATGCACAATGCCAAGCAACGGCTGGAGTGGTGTAAAGCTCGCCACCATTGGACTCTGGAGCAGTGGAAACACATTCTCTGAAGTAATGAATCACGCTTCACCATCTGGCAGTCCGACAGACGAATCCGGGTTTGGCGGATGCCAGGGGAACGCTACCTGCCCAAATGCATTGTGCCAACTGTAAAGTTTGGTGGAGGAGGAATAATGGTCTGGGGCTGTTTTTCATGGTTCGGGCTAGGCCCCTTAGTTCCAGTGAAGGGAAATCTTAATGCTACAGCATACAATTACATTTTAGCCAATTCTGTGCTTCCAACTTTGTGGCAACAGTTTGGGGAAAGCCCTTTCCTGTTTCAGCATGACAATGCCCCTGTGTACAAAGCGAGGTCCATACAGAAATGGTTTGTCGAGATCGGTGTGGAAGAACTCGACTGGCCTGCACAGAGCCCTGACCTCAACTCCATCGAACACCTTTAGGATGAATTGGAACGCCGACTGCGAGCCAGGCCCAATCGCCCAACATCAGTGCCCGACCTAATGCTCCCAGAAGAGTGGAGGCTGTTATAGCAGCAAATAGGGGACCAACTCCATATTAATGCCGATGATTTTGGAATGAGACGTTCGACGAGCAGGTGTCCACATACTTTTGGTCAGGTAGTGTATATAGACAGACAGGGCATGAATGAGCATTTGGAATCGATGGCTTCAAGCATGAATCCACAAAGTTTAGGACTTTAGAGATGCCTTTGTTACTTTATCACAGTGTAATGATCAATGCACCTGAGGAAATACAATTGGCTTATGTAGACATTATATCTGATGTGTACAAAGGCTCTTTTCTCCAAGTTTCCTGTGGGAAGCAGCTAAACGAACCAATCCCACTCAGGGTTGGTATATAAACAGACTGCCCATGGAGTGCTGTCAACTTCATCAGTGGAATGGTATCCAATACATCAAACACATGGTTTCCGTGTGTTTGATGCCATTCCATTGGCTCCGTTCCAGCCATTATTATGAGCCGTCCTCCCCTCAGCAGCCTCCACTGACGCAGACTGAGACAGTGACTGCCTGTGATGCAGTTGGGTTGTCGTGGAGGCTTCGGTCACCCATGACGGAACATCTCATCCTACATCCAGGTCAACACTCTGTATCAGACAGATGCAGCTACAGCACCTCTGGACTGGCCTGAGGCTGCAGGGGAAACGTGCTGCTCTGGACTGTGCTGTCCACTCTGTCTCCCATTCCATGTACCAGAATACTGCCATTGGCGAGGACATTCTTACCTTTACTGTTAAGGCGAGGCTGTAAGTTCTACCCACAAAACACAACCTAACACTCTGGTACCCTGCAAACCATGATCCGTTCTGTGTTTTACACCCCAAATTAAATGTAATGGAGTCTGTTGCACATGTTGTTAATGGTTGCCATTCATACAAAGCCGTGTACATTGCAAGACATGACTGCCTTGTCGACGTGGTAGCTACTGAGGTGAGACAGGTGTTCTCACCACCAGCACACATACACAAACATTCTCTTGTCAGAGGAGCCTGGTTTGACGATGATGTGTTTTCTTGTATGCCGAATAAGCCAAATATTGTTGTTGTTCGGGGGGAGGCCAGAGAGACGTGCTGATTTTGGAGGTGGGCTGCTCATTTGACTGCAACATGGAGCAGGCCTTTTCTGACAAGCTTACACACCAGCCCCTCGTGACACACCTGGACAGCCTTGGCTATCAGTGAAAGCTTGCTGTGGTTATATTGGGGAGTCTCTGCCATGTTCACAGGCTGACAGTATCTGGCCTTCAGATTGCAGGCCTACATAAGACCAAGGTGAAGCAGGTACTGCTCCGTGTCAGCAGTCATGGGCAGCCTTGCTGTGTGGAGAAGAAGGTGCTTTCCGTTTCCCACATATCCCTGCCCTGAAATGTTACAATCCTTATTGTATGAATTATGATTTGTGGATTCAAATAAAATATTTAAAATGTGTGCGTGTGCCTGCTTCTGTAGATCAGCCTGTGCAAGTACATTTCCTGTTCAATTTGTTGTGTTACTTTTCCTCCTTTCTTGATATAAATAACCAAAGCATCACCAATGAGATAACCCAGCTGAGACTATTTCTGGAGCCAGTAATTGCTTATTAACAGTGAGACCATTATTGTAATAGACACTGATTCTGTCAAGAAGAATGATTGACAGTACCCTGCCACTAGTGGGCGACATCACAAACAGTTGAGCAATTAGGCTAACGGTCCAAAACAGGGTCATGTTCATTAGGGCATGCAATGGGACACTTTTTGCAATTGAAAACGAAAATGAGGGTTGCTATTAGACAAGCCCAGATAGTCAATCGCTGTTTCAGTAGTTGTTTTTTTTATGTTTGGTGCCTAATGAACACGACCCATTAATAACCCGAAGTTGTCAACTTGTTGCACACACACACACACAAGAAGTGATGTGTCACCTTGCTCTGTGTTGGTCCGGTCGAGCGTCTCGTTTTCGCCAGTTGTGGTGAGCCCTCCCGACCCCTCGCTTAGTGGTTCACTGCGGTTCACGCTCTCCCGCGAGCCAAAACGTACGTGGCCGCGGCCGCTGGACCGGGAACTGATGTCCGGCGAGGTGTCCGACAGTCCCGGGAGGTCCTCGGCCTTCGTGGGCGTCACCGTGAACCGTACCGACGCCATTATTGGGTCTTGGAGGAATGGGGGTCAAAGGTTAGAGGTCAAGGGTCACCAACTACGCTAGCTCAGCTAATCAATGCTAGGCTAACCTACGCAAGGCTAACCTATGCTAAGCTAATATTCAAATGATTGTGCGGAGACGGCGACTACACTTGAATCTGCACTTCCCCATTGAATTGGACTGGTTTCAATGGCACATGTGGGATGAATGTCATGAGATATGTGTGCCTTTTTTCCATTTGATGAATGTGTAATGGTTTAACATAGAGCCTAAACTTTAAAATTGTAAACAAATTAATTAGATTGAGGAGGAAACTGTGTCTCTTAAGATTTTTTTTTTTTTTTTTTTACTTCCCTTCAGCTTTCAATTCAGGTTTTATAAAAATTAATAAAAAGTGCATAGCATTCCCTTTTCACTTCAATTAATATTATTGCATCTCATTGCTTGTTCAGAAACTGGATTAGTACCATGTGTTCATACCTTCCCCAATGACCTGACAATGAACTATATTGCTTAATAAGACTGGCTATCAATATGTAGGCCTAGTGTCAAATCTGCCTCTGCTCTCGTATTCCCAAGTAAACACGTTTTTTTTCTTCTTCTCTGTGGTTATATGCACCTTAGTGATGGCTTAGATTTCCTCTATGGATGACAATGAGTGACTAATGATGGATTGATGGGGGGAATAGGGAAGGGGAGAGAACCAAGACAAAGGGAGAGAAAAAAGGAGAAGAGAAAAGGAGGATAGCTGCTATTAGAGTTCAGTTATGTAGTATGGAAGGTGACAGTTCATATTTCTGAAAGATGTATACAAAAGGCATTTGTTTTGATTAATGACTGATGACATGTCTGTCACTCAGTAACCTAACCTGACAGAGAGCAGAACAGATGAATGTGCTTTCACAAATACCTCTCAGGGGAGCAAACTGCAAAAAGTTAACCAGGTGAGAACACTGACTGAACAACAGACTCCTTGCTCTGACTCAATTCTGTGATGTACAGGTAACTGCCAAAATAAAGGAAACACCAACATAAAGTGTCTTCATAGATATACACATGACCTTAAGCATGATGTTATGTTGATTGCTTAATTAACTCCAGAACCACATCTGTGTGGAAGCACCGGTTTCAATATACTTTGTATCCTTCATTTACTCAAGTGTTTCCTTTATTTTGGCAGTTACTTGTAATTCAGTTGAGTAGTTGCTTTGGTGCGGTTTATAATTTAATTATTATACCAGAGCGGTTCCAACCGGTTGGGCCAGTGGCAGCTCGAGCCGAGCCACATGCGGAGGCACTCATGTCTTTGTGCAGTACTGTAGCCGTATTGTAGACAGCTACTCATAGTTAAACGATGGGATGGTTGCTTGCTATTAGTTTCGCATGATTTCGAGTAGTACAACTCGTCTTTCTAGTGTTCTACTAGGCATATTTAGCTAGTCGGGGGTGTGGCAAATTGTTTGGGCAATCTTGTCAGTTCGTGGGGTACACATGAACTGAAGCTACATATCGGTGTATGAAATTATTTTAGTCTCATAGCTAGGTACAACCTTGGTTGCCATCCCACGAATCTATGCATAGAGGTGAGACAAGGATGCGACTGTTGGATTGAAATGCATCCGTTTAAATCAAAATGAATACGTAGTGACTAGTTGGAACGCAGGCGCATGTAAAGCGAAATAAGATAGTTGTGTTCGCTGAACAAGCCTCATCAAATATCCAGATTGAACATACTGATAACGTTACACCGACGTGCACTTGCTTAAAATACCATATGATGAGCTAGCTAGTATCGGTTGGCTGGCTAACTAGTACTACACTTAACAGTTAAGCCAATTATCATTTCTAGCTAGTTCGAACCAGTCAGGCAAAATTGTCATATCAATATATTCCAAACCCGCGGTTGAAATACATTTAGAAAAAATAAACTATATTTAAACTACAGCTAGCATGGCTAGCTAGCTATAGCATTTTTGTTGACAAAACGATGCGGCATGTCAACAATGTATTAGCATGTCAACGTATGCAGATGTTCCGTGGGCGTAAACAATCTTTATTTTCTGGAATTACACAATATGTGTACGGTAATTTGTCAACTTTCAAGTCATGGTATCGAAATAAACTAGCTGAACACCCTACTACGTTTGTGTCTTGCTTATCATGAAGGAATCCCCTTACAGTAAGTTAGCTACTTCTTGTCCTTATCAGTCGACTGTCGTCCGTTGAATTTACAGTAATACTGTAGCTAGCTAGCTGTTAGCCACGCTGCTAAATTGTGACAGACTTAACTCACACGTACCTTGTTCACCGGATAGAAATTGACAGAATTCTACGACAACTTCACTGAAATATTTCAAACAATATACATAGCGCGTATATAGTCTTCTCGTGTCCCATGTATCCAGCTGTTTGGCTTGCTAGTTCTCAAAATGAATTGAAACCATAGCAGCTCCATGCATGTACTCGCCTCATCCTTTATTGTCGGCACTTTGTCCAACAGTCAGAAACGCGCGCCAGCCCCCGCCTCTCAGTACCTCTTTCGCTTGCCGTAATGTAGATCTCGCGCATGCGGGGTAGGGCGGAACAATAAATCCCTAGAAAAAGGGTTTGTCCCAGATGTACCAAAAGAGAGTTGAGAAAAAAAGTGAAACAGTAACTACAAGTCAATGTACTTTCCACATTTCATTTATTCTCCAAAACAAAAAGATCTTTAGAAAAATATTGACAATACATCAATTTTACAGTTCAATTTGACAGCTCTGAAACCACATGATGGATTACAGGAGAATCATAATGCAGTACTTGATGTCCAAAATGATACATTTGTTCTGTAAACGCATAAGACGAAAATAAACCTCAATTTAAAAATGCATTCTAGCAGATCAAATAGCCTATATAGGGGCCAGCCTGTGATTTCATAAGCAGATCTCTCAGGCTAGCCCCAAGGCATACATCCTCAACAAATGCCAGCAAACAAAAGCCATCTGCATCCCTCTGGCCCAAACAATGGAGGAGCGAGCCTCTTTCAAATCAATTGATGGTAAATCAAAGCCTGATTCACATGTATTGGGCAAAGCTGAACTGTACTGGTTACACATCCATCACAACATGCTGGAAAGAACAATGTGAAAAGAAAATATCCAAGCCAACGGGTTGGCCTGTAGCATTAATCAGCCATAATAGTCATTGAGAAAGTATTGGTTCCATGCTCCAATCACAGGATGGGTCTGGGCTGCTGGGTCAGTAGGAGGCCGAAGCGTTTCTTCAGGGTCACCCGGTGCCTGGAGAACTTGTCATCAGGCGAGAAGCGGGCAGGATGGGCAGAACTGGTGGGCTGGCCCAATAGATCCACCTTCTGTTGAGCCACGCCATGTGAGAACGAGAGGCAAAAGAGGGACGAGAAGAAAAGTAATAACATGAACAAGTAGCCTAGTAGAACTTGTCACATAGCTAGGATGTTATACTAGTGTTGGACAGGCCCATTTTCTATATACAAGTTGTAGAGTCAGAAAAATAAAAGTTGTTTGGATACGTGGACCAGCTCTTTGAGAAGGTTATGAATTGCATCATTAGTTGATGTTGAGGTGACATCTAAGCAGGACATGAGAACACAACTAACGTTTGCTAACTAGCTAGTTAAATCAGGACCTAGCTACAATAACACCATATAAAGTCCTACACAACCAATTTATTACAATGCTGAAAATAGAAGTAGCTAATATGTGTATAGAGCGGACACGATTCTATTCCACATTGAATACTGCTTAACGTTACAGTAGCTTGCTAAACATACCTTCAGAGTGTAAACTCTCTCCCCATTCTCGTTCAAGTAGAACTGCAGGAACATCGTGGCAAATAACTTGTGCTTTGTAAGTTATAAACAAATTTACTGCACCACCAAAGTGGACTTCTTCACTTTTATTTTACAGAAAATGTGCCTATATCTGTAGCGTTCTGCGCTCCTCGTGCGTTTTTTTTTATCTGTGTGTAGAAACTGGAAAACGGATATCCGTGAGGAAAAGGGTACCTCTTCCGCAAAGCAAATCGGGAAATTGAGTTTTATTTGCAGTCATCGTACTTGAAAGAGTTTTCGTATTATAATATTTTATAAACACAGTCACGACAATATTATTATTTCCATCATGTTCTGTTAATATTATTTTTTTGTTGTCCCCAGAATGTTTGATCATCGTAAGTGTCCGAGTTAGAATTAGAACTCGAAATGTTTATTTTCGAAACAGAATTAATGAAAAATGCAAAATGATGATTTGCGTGTGCGCACAGTTTGCAAAACATCGTCCAAAACAAATGCCATAACAGGTTAGTTTTTTTGTTGTTATATATTATTTGACAACATGACGGAATAGCCACGGTATTATTAGGCTTCTCAAGTTGTCTAGATGTTGAATGAAATTACCCAGTGGGCTATCAATGTCTTTTCCGTATTATGCTGGCTATAAGTACATCAGATTCTCCAGTCTCCAACATAAGAGGCAGCCTGTCTGTGATGGCTTATGACACCTGCAAAGTTAGCTTTATTACATTACATTTCGATGCAGCTAGATCAGGGATGTCAAACTGGTGGGCATTTGCCTCCACCCTATGGCAAAATGAGGAGAATTGCATGAAATGAGTTATAAAATTGCAAAATCTGCTCTCCGCCCCATGGCAAAATGTGTAGAATTGTAGCAAACTTGTAATTGTTTTGCTCGCAAGGGGTGGGGGTATGGATGTGGGTACGCAGACCCACGAGCCACTGCGGCCCCTCATGATGGGTTACGTTTTTTTGTGGCCCCCAACCCCATCAAAGTTGCCCATCCCTGAGCTAGATTAGTTGTAATAGTCCTATTTCAGAGAGAGGGAGAGATTGAGACATTCACTGACTCTCACTAAATAAAAACTTCCAAAGCTACAGTAAGTTTGGCATGACATCAAATACTGTATGTTTTGGCAGGTGCAAAAATTCAAATTCTAGACGGATCCACTTTAGGAAACAACCCCTCATCCCACTCCTTTACCCCAGGAGGAAGGAGAAGAAACATCATCTCCCATGGACCTTGGCAATACAGAGACAGCATCCATACCAACTCCTCTTCCTCATACAGACCCGGATGAATCAAAGTCTGTAACGGTACAGGGAGCAACCCTAGACTGTGGGGTGGACTTAGAAAGGCCCATGCCTAAGTCAGAGACACCACCTCAGATATTATGGGAATCACACCCTGCACAGACAGTGTCTATTTCTCCACTTGCTAACATAGACCCTGATGAATCAGAGTCAGTTCTGAAGCTGGAGCCAGCCCCATGCCCTGAGATGGATCCTGAAAACACAAACTCTGACTCAGTTTTATGTCAGATACAAGATGAATTTGACTCAGCACAGAAACCATCAGAGCAGCGAGATCCATTCCCAGATTTGATCCTGCTGACTGACACTGATCTCTCCTTTCCAACTGTGTCAGAGACAGCACCGTGTCTAGGACCAGAACTAGACCCATCTGACATGAGGGATTCTGAGGATCCCATATCTGCTTCAGAACCACTTCAGATAGACAGGGAACCAGACCCTTGCAGGAAAGAACTGGGGTCTATGCCCAGGCCTACTCCTCATCCTCACATAGATTCCAGAGTGAAGCTGGGGTCAGACCCATGCCCTGACACAGACTCAGAAAACACTAAATCTACACCGCCTGAGCTACAAGGGGAGCCCGACACAGCCGAGATACCGTCAGAGCAGCCGGCCACAGCATTGACCTCTACGACTGAATCAGAGGTTGACCTGGCCTCTCCAGCCGCATCGTGTTCAGTGTCATGTGTTGGACAACCAGACTTGTGCAATGGGATGAGATCTGAAAATCCCACGCCTGCATCAGAGCCACATCAGACAGAAGAAGATCCTGACCTAGTCCAGATACAGGCTAACACTCCTCTCCCTCACCTAGACTCCCAGGGATTTGAGTCGGTGCCACCTCATAAATCTGACGCAACTCAGATAGGCCTACAGCCAGAACAGCCAGCCCCAGTCTCACTGACTGTCAAGACTGAGCCCGGTCTCTCTTCTCTGGCTGTATTGTATCCAGTGGCATACATCCGACAAGAACCAGGTGTGGTGACTCTGCAGTCTGACTCACAGGGGAGGGACAGAATCCTTGAAGGCTCCCGCCTGCGACGCCTCCAACCTCAGCCTCAGTCTCTCCCATACTTTCCACCCATACAACCACCAACATATTCACCCATCCGTCCTCAGCAGTCTCCATCCATATCGAATGGCCCTTGTCCGATGATCTGTCACTCAATCCTTATCCCTAGCTGCCCTCCTCTGGACCTCCCACCAGACTTTCCTTCATATCACCCCCAGATTAACCATAACTGCCCTCAACCAGGCCCTAATCGCCCCTCACTGGCCCCCCAGCTACGCCCTAACCACCCCCAACCACCACCGGACCTCCAGCTCGGCCCAGGCTTACCCGGTCCTCTCCCTGGGATGGCTGGTTCCATTCCTGGTTCTCTCCCCAGCCAGCCCCCAACTACCCAGGCCTGGTGTCGCGGCGAGAGCTTCTCCTCCCGGGGGGTGTTTGAGAACTACAGGTGGTGGCAGAACCTCCGGGACATGGCCAGAAAAATCTACCCCGACAGTGGACCTGACGCAGAGGCCCTGGCCTGCTTCTTCATGTGAGTGTTGCGTCTGAAATGACACCCTTTTCCCTATGTAGTGCACTATTTTTGACAAAAGTAGTGGACTCTATAGGGCACTCATTCCACGGAGCGCTGAGTGTCCTTCCTTGTACTTGATTGATGAATTAAGGTCACTGATTAGTAAAGAACTCCCCTCACCTGGTTGTCTAGGTCTTAATTGAAAGGAAAAAACTAAAACCAGCAGACGCTAGGCCCTCCATGGAATGAGTTTGACAGCCCTGGTATAGGGAATGGGGTGCCATTTAGTAAGCACATTGGAGAGTGGATTCTGTGCTAGTGTGTGTAGTTAGCCTTATACAGCATCTGCTCCCTTTATTGGCAGCTTCTACTGTCGTTATCTTTCCTGATGATCTGTTGTTTTCCTTTATAAAGACATGAGAGGCCTCTGAACAGAATACTGCTGCTCCCCAGTTTATTCCTGCACCATAATAATAACTATTCTTGTTTAGCTAGTTTTTATGGGCCTTAGTAAGTAGACTCTTGCTCAGTGACTTGGTGCTGTGTATTGTTTTGGTAATACGGTCTTTATTACCATGTAATAACGGACTATAAATAGAAACCTTGTATCTTTATTTACCTTTTATTTATATTTTTGCACTGTCTCAATGCAGACTCATAGGGCCCTACACACTCACACACACACAAACACTCACTCCATCATCTTCTCACTCACACATAATATGCACATACATTTATACTGACTCTACACACCCGCACACCCACTCACATACAAGCTGCTGCTACTCTGTTTATCTTATATCCTGATGCCTAGTCCCCTTACCCCTATACATATCTACCTATATCACTCCAGTATCCCTGCACATTGTAAATATGGTAGTGGAACTGACCCTGTATATAGTATGCTTTCTTACTTACCAATTGTGTTCTTCATACTTCTTATTTCTCATGTGGGGTTTTTTCTACTATTACATTGTTATTGATTATTGCATTGTTGGGTTTTGAGTTTGCAAGAAAGGCATTTTGTGCATGTGACATTAAAACATGAAACGTGAAAAATAGAAGTCTCTGAGTAGAGGGTCTGTGAGTGAGAGTTGTAGAGGGTTATGTTACAGTTTTGGTGACATAGATATTGACTGTACTACCCCTAACCATGTGTGTGTCTGTGTGTCTGTGTCTCTTCAGTCCAGTGATTCGTTCCTTCTGTCTCCAGTACCCCTCGCTCCTCTTCACCCAGGGCATTAGTGCAGCGGTGGGAGAATGGAGGAAACTCTCCAACTACGACCGTATGGAATACTACCACTTGGCCCAGAAGTGAGTCCACAGTGTGTGTGTGTGTGTGTGTGTGTCAGTTTATGTGTCTGTGTGTGTGTCCTCACAAAACACAAGATGTCATTCAACTTTGGCACAGTTAAGACACACAAACAACTTTTGAAAGAAATGTTAACACTGACATACCATCCAATTATTACCCTCACAGTTTGTACAGTTTTGTAACTCCCATAGCTCTGCACTTAAAGAGCAATCTGGGATTGGTTAATCCATTTTTATACTTATATAGCCATTGATTCCATCCCCCAGATTGCTCCTTTAAATGCACTTTTCATGTTAACATCTACAGAATGTCCTCCTCATAAAATATGGAATGTTTGATTAGATTATCAAATAAGTGGTAACTGCATCATTGTGGAATTACATTGAAAGGTACTAACAATGATACCCTACTGAAGATATAAATATATGAATCATGTGGAAAGAGTTTATTTATCAAATTAGATTAGATTTACATGGGTAGTTTCAAGTTTTAATGTCACGTGCACAAGTACAGTGAAATGCCTTTCTTGCAAGCTCTAGACCCAACAATGCAGTAATCGTCAACTATGACAGACAAATTGAGAAAAACAAATCCAGAAAATGACATTGTAGGATTTTTAATGAATTTATTAGCAAATTATGGTGGAAAATAAGTATTTGGTCACCTACAAACAAGCAAGATTTCTGGCTCTCACAGACCTTTAAGAGGCTCCTCTGTCCTCCACTCGTTACATGTATTAATGGCACCTGTTTGAACTTGTTATCAGTATAAAAGACACCTGTCCACAACCTCAAACAGTCACACTCCAAACTCCACTATGGCCAAGACCAAAGAGCTGTCAAAGGACACCAGAAACAAAATTGTAGACCTGCACCAGGCTGGGAAGACTGAATCTGCAATAGGTAAGCAGCTTGGTTTGAAGAAATCAACTGTGGGAGCAATTATTAGGAAATGGAAGACATACAAGACCACTGATAATCTCCCTCGATCTGGGGCTCCACGCAAGATCTCACCCCGTGGGGTCAAAATGATCACAAGAACGGTGAGCAAAAATCCCAGAACCACACGGGGGGACCTAGTGAATGACCTGCAGAGAGCTGGGACCAAAGTAACAAAGCCTACCATCAGTAACACACTACGCCGCCAGGGACTCAAATCCTGCAGTGCCAGACGTGTCCCCCTGCTTAAGCCAGTACATGTCCAGGCCCGTCTGAAGTTTGCTAGAGTGCATTTGGATGATCCAGAAGAGGATTGGGAGAATGTCATATGGTCAGATGGTAAAAACTAAACTCGTCGTGTTTGGAGGACAAAGAATGCTGAGTTGCATCCAAAGAACACCATACCTACTGTGAAGCATGGGGGTGGAAACATCATGCTTTGGGGCTGTTTTTCTGCAAAGGGACCAGGACGACTGATCCGTGTAAAGGAAAGAATGAATGGGGCCATGTATCGTGAGATTTTGAGTGAAAACCTCCTTCCATCAGCAAGGGCATTGAAGATGAAACGTGGCTGGGTCTTTCAGCATGACAATGATCCCAAACACACCGCCCGGGCAACGAAGGAGTGGCTTCGTAAGAAGCATTTCAAGGTCCTGGAGTGGCCTAGCCAGTCTCCAGATCTCAACCCCATAGAAAATCTTTGGAGGGAGTTGAAAGTCTGTGTTGCCCAGCGACAGCCCCAAAACATCACTGCTCTAGAGGAGATCTGCATGGAGGAATGGGCCAAAATACCAGCAACAGTGTGTGAAAACCTTGTGAAGACTTACAGAAAACGTTTGACCTGTGTCATTGCCAACAAAGGGTATATAACAAAGTATTGAGAAACTTTTGTTATTGACCAAATACTTATTTTCCACCATAATTTGCACATAAATTCATAAAAAAATCCTACAATGTGATTTTCTGGATTTTTTTCCTCATTTTGTCTGTGATAGTTGACGTGTACCTATGATGAAAATGACAGGCCTCTCTCATCTTTTTAAGTGGGAGAACTTGCACAATTGGTGGCTGACTAAATACTTTTTTCCCCCACTGTGGTACTAAAAATAACATAAGGTAGAACAAAGACACACGTGAAATAAAAATAAGAAGAACACAAGAAGTAAGTAAGCATACTATTTACAGGGTCAGTTCCAATACCATATTTACAATGTGCAGGGATACTGGAGTGATAGAGGTAGATATGTACTTCTGGTCGTTTCTCATAATCTTTTACCAATATAGTAGTGCACATACATTTTGGTCACGTTAAATATGTTGGGGAATAGGGTGTCATTTGAGGTGTTGTGTGTGTGTGTGTGTGCACGTGCATGTTTGCTTGATCATCTTTAGATTCGTGGAGCTTGAGGTGGAGGAGGTGACAGCTAAGGAAAGATCAAAGGTCATACAAAGGTCACTGTCAGGGACAGGTCAGAGTGGAGCCCAGGCTGAGTTGAAAGGTCATTATTCCTGCATGCTAACTTTTATTTTTTTATTTCACCTTTATTTAACCAGGTAAGCCAGTTGAGAACAAGTTCTCATTTACAACTGCGACCTGGCCAAGATAAAGCAAAGCAGTGCGATAAAAACAACAACAACACAGAGTTACATATGGGGTAAACAAAACATACAGTCAATAACACAATAGAAAATCTATATACAGTGTCTGCATGGAGGTAAGGCAATAAATAGGCCATAGTGCAAAATAATTACAATTTAGTATTAACACTGGAATGATAGATGTGGAGAAGATGATGTGCAAATAGAGATACTGGGGTGCAAATGAGCAAAATATATAACAATATGGGATGAGGTAAGGTAGTTGGGTGGGCTAATTTCAGATGGGCTGTGTACAGGTGCAGTGATCGGTAAGCTGCTCTGACAACTGATGCCTAAAGTTAGTGAGGGAGATAAGTGTCTCCAGCTTCAGAGATTTTTGCAGTTCGTTCCAGTCATTGGCAGCAGAGAACTGGAAGGAATCGCGGCCAAAGGAGGTGTTGGCTTTGGGGATGACCAGTGAGATATACCTGCTGGAGCGCATACTACGGGTGGGTGTTGCTATGGTGACCAATGAGCTAAGATAAGGTGGGGATTTGCCTAGCAGTGATTTATAGATGACCTGGAGCCAGTGGGTTTGGCGACGAATATGTAGTGAGGACCAGCCAACAAGAGCGTACAGGTCACAATGGTGGGTAGTATATGGGGCTTTGGTGACAAAACGGATGGCACTGTGATAGACTACATCCAATTTGCTGAGTAGAGTGTTGGAGGCTATTTTGTTAATGACATCGCCGAAGTCAAGGATCGGTAGATTAGTCCGTTTTACGAGGGCATGTTTGGCAGCATGAGTGAAGGAGGCTTTGTTGCCAAATAGGAAGCCCAGTCTAAGGCACTGAATCGCAGTGCTAGCTGTGCCACTAGAGATCCTGGTTCGAATCCAGGCTCTGTCGCAGCTGGCCGCGACCAGAAGACTCATGGGCGGCGCACAATTGGCCTAGTGTCGTCCAGGGTAGGGGAGGGAATGGCCAGCAGGGATGTAAAAAAAAATAATAATAAAAATAAAAGGTATTCACTAACTGTAAGTCGCTCTGGATAAGAGCGTCTGCTAAATGACTCAATGTAATGTAAAATGTAGATTTAACTTTGGATTGGAGATGCTTAATGTGAGTCTGGAAGGAGAGTTTACGGTCTAACCAGACACCTAGGTATTTGTAGTTGTCCACATATTCTAAGTCAGACCCGCCGAGAGTAGTGATTCTAGTTGGGCGGGCGGGTGCAAGCAGCGTTCGATTGAAGAGCATGCATTTAGTTTTACTAGCGTTTAAGAGCAGTTGGAGGCTACGGAAGGAGTGCTGTATGGTATTGAAGCTCGTTTGGAGGTTTGTTAACACAGTGTCCAATGAAGGGCCAGATGTATACAAAATGGTGTCGTCTGCGTAGAGGTGGATCTGAGAGTCACCAGCAGCAAGAGCGACATCATTGATATACACAGAGAATAGAGTCGGCCCGAGAATTTAACCCTGTGGCACCCCCATAGAGACTGCCAGAGGTCCAGACAACATGCCCTCCAATTTGACACATTGAACTCTATCTGAGAAGTAGTTGGTGAACCAGGCGAGGCAGTCATTTGAGAAACCAAGGCTATTTAGTCTGCCAATAAGAATGCGGTGATTGACGGAGTCGAAAGCATTGGGCAGGTCGATGAAGACGGCTGCACAGTACTGTCTTTTATCGATTGCGGTTATAATATCGTTTAGGACCTTGAGCGTGGCTGAGGTGCACCCATGACCAGCTCGGAAACCAGATTGCATAGCAGAGAAGATACGGTGGGATTCGAAATGGTCGGTGATCTGTTTGTTAACTTGGCTTTCAAATACTTGAGTGTCACCCCCCTTTGAAGAGGGGGATGACCGCGGCAGCTTTCCAATCTCTGGGGATCTCAGACGATACGAAAGAGAGGTTGAACAGGCTGGTAGTATGTATGGGTTGCGACAATTTCAGCAGCTAATTTTAGAAAGAAAGGGTCTAGATTGTCTAGCCCATCTGATTTGTAGGGGTCCAGATTTTGCAGCTCTTTCAGAACATCAGCTATCTGAATTTGGGTGAAGGAGAAGGGGGGGCATGGGCAAGTTACAGCGGAGGGTGCAGAGCTGGTGGCCGGGGTAGGGGTAGCCAGGTGGAAAGCATGTCCAGCCATAGCAAAATGCTTGTTGACATTTTTGAATATCGTAGATTTATCGGTAGTGACAGTGTTTCCTAGCCTCAGTGCAGTGGGCAGCTGGGAGGAGGTGCTCTTATTCTCCATGGACTTTACAGTGTCCCAAAACCTTTTGGAGTTAGTACTACAGGATGCAAATTTCTGTTTGAAAAAGCTAGCCTTCGCTTTCCTAACTGATTGTGTATATTGGTTCCTGACTTCCCTGAAAAGTTGCATATCGCGGGGGCTGTTCGATGCTAATGCAGTACGCCACAGGATGTTTTTGTGCTGGTCAAGGGCAGTCAAGTCTGGGGTGAACCAGGGGCTATATATGTTCTTCGTTCTGAATTTTTTGAATGGGGCATGCTTATTTAAGATTGAGAGGAAAGCACATTTAAAGAACAACCACTGAGAGGTCACAAGAGGTCCCCAGCAACTTTCAAACTACAGATTAACTTCTCATTCACACAATCTATTGGACAGCCTCTGTAAACCATGCATATGCATCTCTGCCATTACACATTTAGGGCTCAATTCAATCCGTACTGCTGAAGATCTGCTTTTATAGCTCGATTGACAATTAAAGGCAATGTTCGCATAGGTCGTGGAGAATGCATTCACGGTAAACGCTGCATATGCCAGCTCAATCGGAAATTGCTTTTAAATGTGAACAGCTGTACAATGCAGATATTCTGCACTACGGTTAAACCAAGCACTTGGATAGCTAGTACTCTGAAATGTATTTTTACATATAGTTAATTATATATATACAGTTGAAGTCGGAAGTTTACATACACTTAGGTTGGAGTCATTAAAACTTGTTTTTCAACCATTCCACAAATTTCTTGTTAACAAACTACAGTTTTGGCAAGTCGGTTAGGACATCTACTTTAAGTAATTTTGACAACAATTGTTTACAGACAGATTATTTCACTTATAATTCACTGTATCACAATTCCAGTGGGTCAGAAGTTTACATACACTAAGTTGACTGTGCCTTTAAACAGCTTGGAAAATTCCAGAAAATGATCTCATGGCTTTAAAAGCTTCTGATAGGCTAATTGACATCATTTGAGTCAATTGGAGGTGTACCTGTGGATGTATTTAAAGTATTTCAAGGCCTACCTTCAAACTCAGTGCCTCTTTGCTTGACATCATGGGAAAATCAAAAGAAATCAGCCAGAATGTCTTTCTTTTTTTGACCTCCACAAGTCTGGTTCATCCTTGGGAGTAATTTCCAAATGCCTGAAGGTACCACGTTCATCTGTACAAACTATAGTATGCAAGTATAAACACCATGTGACCACGCAGCCATCATTCCGCTCAGGAAGGAGATGCGTTCTGTCTCCTAGAGATGAATGTACTTTGGTGCGAAAAATGCAAATTAACCCCAGAACAACAGCAAAGGACCTTGTGAAGATGCTGGAGGAAACAGGTACAAAAGTATCTATATCCACAGTAAAACGAGTCCTATATCGACATAACCTGAAAGGCCGCTCAGCAAGGAAGAAGCCACTGCTCCAAAACCGCCATAAAAAAGCCAGACTACGGTTTGGAACTGCACATGGGGCCAAAGATCATAGTTTTTGGAGAAATGTCTTCTGGTCTGATGAAACAAAAATAGAACTGTTTGGCCATAATGACCATCTTTGTGTTTGGAGGAAAAAGGGGGTGTTGCAAGCCGAAGAACAGCATCTCAACCGTGAAGCACGGGGGTGGCAGCATCATGCTGTGGGGATGCTTTGCTGCAGGAGGGACTGGTGCACTTCACAAAATAGATGGCATCATGAGGAAGGAAAATTATGTGGATATATTGAATCAACATCTCAAGACATCAGTCAGGAAGTTAAAGCTTGGTCGCAAATGGTTCTTCCAAATGGACAATGACCCCAAGCATACTACCAAAGTTGTGGCAAAATGGCTTAAGGACAACAAAGTCAAGGTATTGGAGTGGCCATCACAAAGCCCTGACCTATAGAACATTTGTGGACAGAACTGAAAAAGCGTGTGCGAGCAAGGAGGCCTACAAACCTGACTCAGTTACACCAGCTCTGTCAGGAGGAATGGGCCAAAATTCACCCAACTTATTGTGGGAAGCTTGTGGAAGGCTATCCAAAACGTTTGACCCAAGTTAAACAATTTAAAGGCAATGCTACCAAATACTAATTGAGTGTATGTAAACTCCTGACCCACTGGAAAGCTGAAATAAATAATTCTCTCTACTATTATTCTGACATTTCACATTCTTAAAATAAAGTGGTGATCCTAACTGACCTAAAACAGAATTTTTACTAGGATTAAATGTCAGGAATTGTGAAAAACTGAGTTTAAATGTATTTAGCTAAGGTGTGTGTAAACTTCCGACTTCAACTGTATAGTTAAAGTGGTTACCCAAAAAGTGAATTAATCATTTGTATGAATGAATGAAGCCACATGGTGTGAAAACTTAATGATGATCTCTCTCCCTCTCCCTCCCCTCAGCAGGTTACACAGGGAAGAGCAGTGCCACCACGTCAGCCAAAGAGACAGAAACCAAAAGCACCACCAGAGTTAACCAAGCCAAGGACAAAACTCAGAGAGCCACCAAGAGTGGCAGTGGTCCTAGAGTGCCCCATGGTGGCCGACTAGGGAAAGTGGACATCAAGGTATTGACAAAATTACTGGAAGCTAAACTGTCCCAAAAATACCCAGTCACTCTTGTCAGGTACTGTAGTTGGCATTAAACGTTATTGAGTTGGCATGGCTGTGTAGAAAGTTAAACAAAGGCAAACAATTTGTCTACTTCCCTCAAGGTCCTGGAGGAACGTGCCCTCGGGGAGTACACGGCAGCCATGGAGGCCCTCCTTATTGACCCCGCCGGGGTCAGGGAGAGGTTAGAGGTCAGAGGTCAAGAGGAAGAGGGGGATAAGGAAGAGGAGGGAGAAGGAGATGGGGAATGCTCGTTCACGGAGTATCTGAATGAGCTGTGTAGTCAGAGGGAGTTTGTCACTAAGGTAATGAACATACAAAGGAATTGATGTGATGTATATTTTTCTTACAATCATAAGCATTTCCTGGTGGATTCTGTCTTTTCAGTCTTTTAAATCATATAATTTCATGATGGATTTTTAAGGTAACGAACATCAGTTCAGAAAAAATAAGAAACCTGCACACTGCTCTTGATAGTATCACTGCTCTTGATAGTATCACTGCTCTTTATTAAGCTTTACGTATCGGCCTCAAGGCCTTCATCAGAGCTTTTGTGAGTGTTTATAATTTGCACCCTTATGTAGACATTGCTCCACCCACAATGCATCGAATGGGGTTGGAGTCGAGGGAAAATAAGCAAGTGTTACCAAATATAACAATGTGCATTTCATAAGTATTCTAATAAAGTGTGTACATAAAACATATATAAAAAAGAGCTCACTGACGCACAAGTCTCAGTCTTATCTAAGGGCCTCTCTTTTGTACCTACATAAACAGACAAACCATTTGATACGAAAGTAGATCTGTTGAAATTATTTTGCAAGATTAAACTTAAACACGTGTTTTCCCAAAACACTGTTTCTGGCCTAGAAACCCAACAAAGAACTGTTACCCATTTTAAGCCCAAAAGCAAATTCTGTCCTATGGTTAACAACTCCTTCGATTAATACCTATTGTAGGTTAGTCGAACAAAAAGCCATGTCTGTAAATACATGAGAAAAACAAACCATATTCAGAAGAACCTCACCAGGACAGAAGAACAGGCACTTAATGATCTAATGAAAGACTCATCTTTGGTTATCAAACCTGCAGACAAGGGGGAGGAGCTGTGGTCGTTTTAGACTATGAAAAATACAAAGAAAAGATTCAGAGACAACTCAGTAATGAACGTTTCCATAGAAAACTGAGTGTTGATCCCACACAGGTTTTCCAAAGGGATATTAGCTCTAATCTGGAGCAAGCGCTATTAAACAACCTTATCTCAAAACCTGAATATGAATACCTTGGCTGCAAATGTGCCATACTTCAATGCCTGTACATTTTGCCTAAATTACACAAACCTAAAACACAACAAGGCAATTATCCAGGCAGACCAGTGGTTGCAGGAATAGGCTCAATGTTAGAGCCATTGTCGAACTTTGTAGACTATTTTATTAAATATCATGTGCAAGCATTGCCATCATATGTGAAAGACTCTATAGACTAAATAAGATTTCATCAATAACGGGATTAACAGAATACTATTTTGGTCACATTAGATGTCGAGAGTCTATATACCAGCATTCCCCACACGGGGGGCTGGCAGCCCTAGCTCACTAGTTGAGAGACTGAGATACAGAAAAATACCCACCAACAAACTTTATTCTAGAGCTGGCTGAATATGTTTTGACGTAGAACTATTTCAGGTTTGATGATTAATACTACCTCCAAACGAATGGAACATTGATGGGCTCCACATTCGCTCCAAGCTATGCTAACCTTTATGTGTGTCATTTTGAAGAACGTTTTGTTAACAATGAAAATGAACATCTATTTTTGAATAAAATCCTGAAGTGGTATCGATATATTGACGACATGTTTTGCATATGGGGAGGAACGGGAGAAGAGCTGCCAGACTTCATGGTATTACTCAATGACATTGACCCCAATCTCAAATTCTCTATTGAATGTGACACTAAACGTGTTCATTACCTCGATATGTGGATTGAGAAATCAAATGGAACCCTGTTTACAACTCTGTACAGAAAAGAAACGGACAGAAATACTCCATTACAGGGGGACAGCTTCCACCCTGAGCCATTAAAAAAAGAGGACTTCCAAGAAGGCAGTTTTTTTTAGACTTCGCCGTATCTGCCACTCCACAGAGGACTATCTAGAAAAAGCAGCGGAGATGCGCAATAGGTTTCTAAGAAGGCGCTACTCCACAATGTATGGATGAAGTTCTTAATTTGGTATTAGGGAAAACCAGTGGCGATTTTAGCATGTAAATCTTGGTGGGGCAAAAAAATAAAGTGGGATGCATGCCAGCAAAGCCACTACACTACACAACACTAAACAATACATTAATCGCACTATAACGGTGACAAACGGTGCCCCCAAACTGTTAGGGCCTACATAAAGCTGTCCCAACATCAATCCCAACACCTTACCACTGCTACACCTGGCTATCAGCGGAGCCTTGTCTGGCAGCGAAACAGTTCATTCAGCCTCATTTACTGCCTTTTAAAAAACATAGACGATATGGCAGACTTTTTTTTAAACAAATGTGGTTTCTACAGACAATTGCGATGTACAAACTATGGCATAAGGGGACGACAAGCGGTTAAGAGGAAATCCGTAATTTCGATTAAGACATTAATGAGCGAGCTAGGACGGAGGTAGTCAATATAACTATTTGTTCAGCACTTTTGAAATGTACAGCGACAGAATTCAGAACATGGGCCGTTCTTACAGTATCCTCCCTGTACACCAAGTCAGAACCGTAGGATAAATAAAGGGGACGTATAAGCAGACAATGAAAGCTCTTACAATATTCGATGATTACATTTCTCTAAAACAGGTTATAGGCTACATGTGCACCACCAAGTCAGAACAATAGGCGAAATTAAGAGGTGGAAATAGACCAAATTATTAGGGTGAGGCACATGGGCTACTAACAGCTTACTACACAACATACACTTAGTATTACTTTCTTAGCTACAGTATACATATCTCCCTGGCATTATACATCATTTATGCAGCAGCATACAGTACATTTTTGGACTCACGTTGTTGTGCTCACTTGAACTGGAAGGTGGCGCGGCGGTCCTTCTTGGGCAAATTTTGTCATCAAAGAAAGAGGCTGGATTTACAATTCCGAGTTGGATGACGGTTCAAAACGTATTTTCCCAGTCGGAGCTCGTTTATTCTCGACTTCCCAGTTTTCTTGAACTCACTGGAAGTCAAGTTTTCGCAGTTCCGAGTTAACAGTTGTTTTGAGCGCGGCACAAATCATGCTTCATTGACAGCATGGCCAATGTTGAATGTTCATCATTTTAAACTTGGAAAAGGGACAACACAGACACTCTACTGAATAGCAGGCTAGTGATTGCTTTGCAATGCTTGCAGTTAGCCACCGTTACCGATTCCTTCCAAACCACTCATTGTTGAATTTGCGATTTCCAATTAGTTTATGTCCAATGGCCGATGAGCACCGATACGTTTTATCTATCATTTATCTTCATTATTTATCTTCATATGACACGGATTAAAAAGGATTTGCCAGTAGATTGTCGACTTGATTCATGATGATGACTGCTAGCTAAGATTTTGAAAGTAAGATGTTGACATGATCAGTCCAATCAAAGCTACTGTAAATATAATGTGATTTGACTTCATTTTATCTGTGGCCAATGACCTTGAGCCTTCTTGGAAGGGCCTTTAATGACGTCTCGCCGGTGGGGAAAACATGCAAAAAAAAGACCCACTAGAGCTAAAGAACGCTGTAATGTTCACCACCACCTATAATTTGAACTTGCGCAAAGTGGGAGATGCTGTCAAAAAACACTGGCATGTTTTATCATCGGACCCAGCTTTGCCAGCTGAATTTAAGAAGCAACCAGTTATTCTATATTGGAGAGGTCGCAATTTACACGACAAATTGGTCCATGCCAACAGCCAGCCACAAAAGAAAATGAGCCAGGCTCTTTTCCGCCCTCTTCCGAATGGTAGCTATAAATGCAGAGGTTGCGCACAGTGCAACAGTATGATGAAGTGTGAATATTTCTGCCAGTGTCACCCGTATACAGGAAAACGGTTCCAAATAAATGACATTAATACGTGCTCCACCCCCCATGTTATCTACATGATTAAATGTCCATGTGGGCTGTGTTATGTTGGTAAAACCTCTCATTCTCTCAAACAGAGAATGAATTAACACAAAAATTCAATCAGGAGAAACGACAGGGATTATCCAGAAGCAGTACATTTTAATGACCAAAAACATGACATTACTACCTTTAGATTTTGTGGCATAGAGAAAGTTAAGATATCAGACAGTGGAGGGGATATAATTAATACTCTGAGCAAAATATAATGTTTTTGGATTTTCACCCTCCAGACATTATTCCCAAAAGGTCTTAATGATGAAATGCCCATGCATGTTATGTTGTAAATGTGAACATGAGTTAATGCCGCCACTTCAGATTACTCTGACGTTTTTTCTTGCACTGTACCCAATGATTTATGAAAGCTTACTTGATAGGTTGATGTCCTCATTGTGGTTTTACAGATGTGTTTAATACATTTTATGTACACACTTTATTAGAATACTTATGAAATGCACATTGTTATATTTGGTAACACTTGCTTATTTTCTCCTCGACTCAAACCCCATTCGATGCATTGAACAGATGTGGGTGGAGCAATGTCTACATAAGGGTGCAAATTATAAACACTCACAAAAGCTCTGATGAAGGCCTTGAGGCTGATAGGTAAAGCTTAATAAAGAGCAGTGATACTATCAAGAGCAGTGATACTATCAAGAGCAATAATACTATCAAGAGCAGTGATACTATAGAGAGCAGTGATACTATAGAGAGCAGTGATACTATCAAGAGCAGTGATACTATCAAGAGCAGTGATACTATCAAGAGCAGTGATACTATCAAGAGCAGTGATACTATAAAGAGCAGTGATACTATAAAGAGCAGTGATACTATAAAGAGCAGTGATACTATAAAGAGCAGTGATACAATAAAGAGCAGTGATACTATAAAGAGCAGTGTGCAGGTTTCTTATTTTTTCTCATCTTGTTCAACTGTTACCATGCACCTGCAACAAAGATAGCTCAGATGTGCGAGTGCCTTTTGAATTTTGAATGAACAACAGTTAAAATAATTTGTCAATATATATATATATTTTCACAGATCAGTAGTGGATTTTGTCTCCTAATAGTCTTTTAAATAGTATAATGTGCTGGTTTTATTTTATTTGACCATTTAAAAAAAACATGTTACACCCAGCAACAGCTACATTTACCAACATCTGTTGGGGATATAAACCAGAGGAGGCTGGTGGGATGAGCTATAGGAAGACAGGCTCATTGTAATGGCTGGAATGGAATTAATGGACCTGAGTCAAGCATGTGGTTTCCATATGTTTTATCCCATTCCAGCCATTACAATGAGCCCGTCCTCCTATAGCTCCTCCCACTAGCCTCCACTGATGTAAACACAATAAAGTCAATAGACTTGTTTTCCATTGTGGTCCTCCGTCCATTGTGGATGGTGTTGTTGTTTCTTTTTCACACATGATAAGCAAGTATTCAAACAACAGTTTAATTCTGTCTTTCCTGTAGGTTGCAGCAGTTGATATTTGGGGTTTTGATAACACCACCCCTCTGTGTTTCCCTCGCAGGTCGAAGCAGTGCTGGATCTACAGTACCTGTCCTCTCTCCTCACCTTCGACCCCGATACCATCGACCTCCTGGCACAGGAGGAGGCACAGGTATTACACCGTGCTCTCACTCTCTCTCTCAGTAAAAGTCAAACAAAGAAATGCTTTGATGTAGCCGACTTCATTGGTGTGTCGGTTTTCGCTCACTCTCTGTCTTCTCCTGTCCCTCTCTCCCTCTATCCTCACAGGTGGATCAGGAGATGCCAGACGTACCTGCCAGTGTTACTAGCACTGACCCAGAGGACTACACTACCCACACTGCATCTGAAGGCTGTACTACACAACAACTGGCCCCATCACTCACAGAACACAGAGAAGCTCTGAGCCTACCTATGACATCATATGAATTACAGTTCGAGAGGCACTGCATGTCTATGTCCAGTATTCATCGTAAGAGCCATTCAACTCCAAACTATGATAACCACAATGCACCTGGCCATGGGCCTCCATTGTTCATACAGACCCAGGACGGTTGTACTGTTAGTTACCTCATCCCTCCTATTCCTACCCCTTCACCGTCGGAAACTTTCCAACTGGCAACCTCACAGGACGGCTTGTTTCAGCTTCAAGGACCCTACCCTCCTCCTCAACCTGGGAACAACTCCCACAATGCACCATTCCCAATGCCCCCTCCACACCTCCGAGCGTTCTCTCTCCCACCTCTACCTGTTTGTCACAAAAACTACAACTACCACAATGCACCACCACCGCAAGGGTTTTTCGTCCTACCGGAAAACTATTCCCCACACCCTATCCCTATGACAGGCCAGGATGCATTTCAGATGTGTCCTCCACAACGTCCCAGGCACTTTGTGTTCAGTGAGGACAGCCCTGAGGGTGGAACCTTCGTGTTTATTCCAATGGGAGATTACATCCCCCACAATGCACCACTTCCGATGATGATGAACTCCCCCTCCCCATTTCCTTTCTCGGAAAGGAACCAGACTTTCCAACAGACACAGTACCATCATCCAAACAATACTGTTGCTGTGAGTGATGTCTACTATCCCCCAGGAGCTTTGCCTTGTGAAAATCAAAACAATCAGAATCTTTATATAACGACTGGGTCTAACACAGCCTATGAAGCTACATTGTCACATGGTCATAGCTCGTCAATAGAACTACCCGCAGCCATCTTGCCTGTTATGGGCAGCAGTGGTCAATATATAACAGGCCATTCAGCCTCAAACTTCGTGATTCAGGAATCAAAAGACCCACTCTCAATCACTTCAATCCTTGACCTCCAGGGCGGTCCTCTGCCAGGGGATCTTCTAGCCTCCGAGCTTGCCTCAACCTCAACCACGTCTGGGGAACTCAACAACCTGCACCGGCCTAAGTCCGATCAACAGAACTACAACCAGTCAGGTCAACAAAACTACATCTCCCAGACAGAGGCAAACTTGTCAAACTCTTCTGTCCCCTTAAATATTAGTAAAGATGGGATAACCTTCATGATCCTGCCTCTGGAAAGAGAGGAAGATGGAGTGATGGAGGGAATGAGTGAAGAAGAAGAGGACTCGGACAACTTCACCGCGGGGCAAGTGGGAGACGTCCCGAAACAGGAGGATCTGGAGGAAGAGAAAAAAGAAGAGGAGGGAGGAAGAGAAGAAGAAGAGGAGGGAGGAAGAGAAGAAGAAGAGGAGGGAGGAAGAGAAGAAGAAGAGGAGGGAGGAAGAGAAGAAGAAGAGGGGGGAGGAAGAGAAGAAGAAGAAGAAGAGGGAGGAAGAGAAGAAGAAGAGGGAGGAAGAGAAGAAGAAGAGGAGGGAGGAAGAGAAGAAGAAGAAGAGGGAGGAAGAGAAGAAGAAGAAGAGGGAGGAAGAGAAGAAGAAGAAGAGGGAGGAAGAGAAGAAGAAGAGGGAGGAAGAGAAGAAGAAGAAGGAGTAGTATTATCACCCATCCAGACATATTCATTCCCCTCCCCTCCTTCCATCTCCAATCTAGGCCCGCCCACTCCGATTGGATCCCCCGCCCATTTCCCTCTGGCGGCCTATCATGGTGGCAGGAGGATGTTGACGGACAACCCGCCGTCCTGCCCCCCTAACCTGAGACTCCTAGCCATGGCTGCCCTCGTCCACTCTGTCTCTTCAACGCCCCCGGAGGGCCAAGGAGAAGACAACGATGACGAGGGTCAGCTGAACTGGAAGCCCCAGGACCCTTGCCCCTTTCAGCTGTCCCACCCTCCCCGGGACAGGGACAGGGTCACCCCCCCTTCAGGCCATTGGGATGGGGATACCCCCTGTGCCGTACCTGTCCAGTCCTTCATCATGGCTGTCTCCTGCTCCACCCCCAAAGGTGACCCCTTCCTGGATGCTCACCTGACAGGCTGGGTTAGGGACACCCCGAACCCAGCAGGTGAGAGAGATCCACAGCCTCCACCTCTATGGGCCCCTGCCTCTCTCTCAGGCCCCACAGAGGAGCCTCAAATTGGGGAAGGGAGTCTGGAGCACAGGCCTCAGGTGGAGGAAGGTCCTAGAGAGGATGGGACTGGGAGAGGAATGGAGGTGGAGGCAGCTGACAAGGGAGGTAAGGAGGAATGGAGGGTGATAGACTCTTCGTCATCCGACGGGCCCAACACTGAAACATCTGATAGTTTCAATGCGAAAATGTTAGACTGTGTGAATAGTTCAGCTTCAGATGGCAACAATGCTGAAGCTTCAGACATGCGTAACAGTTCTCAAGCTTCAGGTCTGGACAGTGCCAATGTTAAAGCATTAAATATAATTGATCTAAAGGTGACAAATGTGACTGAAACAAATCCTCCAGACAATGCCAACACTCAGGCAACTGACAGTGCATTTGTTCAAGCAACAGACACAACCATCAATGAAGCACCTCGCGTCACTAACTCTGAAAGTTCAGACAGTGTCAACGAAAAGCTAACAGACGTGATCACTGCCACCGAAGCCTCTAGTATCACTGAGTCATGTGATTCAGATGGTGTCAACAAACCGTTGCCAGACTCCCCTGCTATTGACTGTGTGAAAGAGTTTGCTGACCTCAGTACAGTTCCTATTATCACTCAGGTGTACTCAGACACAGAGAGTTCACCGCCATCCATAAGCAGCACAGATCCTGGATCAGCCCTACTGTCAGATTGTGTCAGTGAGACAGTGGAGGAAGCCTATCATAGAATGGAGGAAACATGGAACCAGCCTATAGAAGGGGTGAACTTGGATGAGTGTATGTCCGATAGTCAGGCTCCCATACCTGGGCTGCTCCACCCTCACTCTGCCTGGGATGAGTCCACTCCACTCCCCCTGTGTTTGGATGATACAGGGGTAAAAAATGACCAGCTCCAGTCATACATGCCCAGGGACAGCACAAGGGAGACGGCCAACATCTCTGCCGCACACACCCTCCTCACCCTGGGGCAGGTTGAGGTGGAGCACTCCCTCACCCCAACGCCTCGTGGAAGTGCAGAGACAGAGGGAGAGACAGTTTTGGGTGGCTACAAGGGACAGATGGAGAGTAATGTAGAGAGAGAAAACGGGGTGGAGACAGGAGAGGAGGCTGAGATGGAGAGAAAAGAGGTAAAGCAGAAAAAGAGAGAGACTGAGTCAGAGGTTGAGACCACCCAAACTGGTCAACGGACAGATGCAGATGGAGAGAATACGGAGAGGAGAGAAAGAGAAGAAGAAGGGAGAATGGAGGAGGAGAGGAACGAGATGGTTGGAAGACTTGAAGAGACGTCAAAGGCGAATCCAAGCAGAAGCAGCAAGAGGTCAACTAGACATCAGAAACATAGCGATAGTAGACGCAGGGAAGACACCGTGAAAACAGAAGAGGGGAAGAAAGAAATAGAAAATGAAAAGGAGGTAGTAAAGAAAACGGAGAAAAGAGAAACGAGTGAAGTAGCAGTTAGAGGAGAAGAAGAGGAGGAAGTGAGAGCAACCGAAAACAAGATGGAAGAGAAAACAGAGAAAAAGAAACAGAGACAGTCAAGGAAAGGACAAGAGAGACGAGCAGTGAATAGAGAACAGTCTGAAGAGAAAGAACTGAGAATGAGTGACAAACAGGTGTTCAAGGCTACTACTGCTCCCAATATTAACACTGATAAAGTGAAGGTGACACTGAAGGAGCCTCAAGGACAGAAAACGGAGGCAGACAGAGAGACGTCGAAACAACGGGACGAAGCAAAGGATAAGACAGAAAAGCCAAGTACCATGACAGGTCCTATGAGAAGAGCAAGGAGGAAGAGCAAAGCTGCAGCGAAGGGGAAAGAGGAGTCATCGAAAACGGAAAACGTGGCAGAGAAAGAGGATGAGGCAAAAAGGACAGAAAATATCAGTTTTATCCCAAGTCCTATGATAACCACAAGAAGGAAGAGCAAAGCAACAGAGAAGGAGAAAGAGAATCCGAAACCAGAAAACACAACAAATAAAGTGACATCAGTAGAGACATATAAAGAAGAGGACGAAGGAAAAGAGGAAAGATCTGAAAGGCCCAGTCCTTTGATAACTCCTGTGACAAGAAAGAAAAGCAAAGATGCAGAAGGGAAAAAAGAAGGGAAGTCAAACACAAAGAAAGAAACTGGTGGAGAGACGGAGAAACAAGGGGATGAGGAGAGCACTGAAAAGCCCTGTCCCATGACTAGTACTGCGACAAAACGTATGATAAAAACCAGAGGAAACAGGAAAGCTGAAGAGAGTAAGAAAGAACAGATTCCACACACAGCTAAAAAAGAAGCCAAGGCTACCACCCCTAATATCTACACTGATAAAGAGAGGGAAGAGGGGGAGGACGTACCAACCTCAGGGAGGGTGGCGTTGAAAGAGCCCAGTCCTATGACAAGAACAAAATGGGAAAATAATGACGTAGAGAGGAAAAAGGAGAAGGAACGGAGAACAGCAAATATGGAGATAGATGGAGAGCTGGAGAACAAAGAGAGTGAGAAGATTGAAAAGCCTGGTCTTAGAACAAGTCCTGTGACTAGAGCAAGAAGGAAGGATGTAGAGGGAAAGAAAGAGGAGAAACCAAAACCAGCAGAGAAAGAGACAGGAAAACAAGGGAACGAGACAAAGGAGGAGAGGACTGAAAAGTCCTTTCCTATTACAAGTCACATGACAAGATCAAGGCATGCTAAAGCTGCAATGGGCAAGAAGGAACAGGAGGAGGAAACGGCAAACACTGCAGAGGAGGAGACGGGGAAACACGGGGACGAGGTAGAAGAGCACCTGACAGAAAAGCTGAAAATAAAAACTATTGAGGGGGGCGGGACTATCGAGAATGATACGTTCGTAACCAACAGGGGTCCAAACGGTAAAGGGATGAAAAGGAAGGCGGGAGAGAGTGGGGATATGGGAGAGAAGGGGGAAAGACAACAAGTAGTGGTTCAATCTGAAGAAGGGAGCTATTTAGGGTTAAAAAAGCTTAAAACTAAAAACAGGAGAGGACTAACAGAGGAACCCACCACCTCCTACAAAGCAAAAATAGAGAAGGTAGAAACAGATGCTAAGATAATGGGAAACGAAGGGACAACAGAAAACAAAAGACAGGAAGAGACCATTCCAGCATCCAGAACCAAACACAGTGAAGGGAAAAGGGAGATAGAAACAGTCATGTCCCCTGTAACCGAACGGAGGACAGGAAAAATAGAGGGGGGGAAAAGAAAGGGAGAGACCGTTCATCCTCCCATCCCAGCCAAGCTCAGTAAACTGGAGGAGGATGAACCAACACAGGCAGGGGGTCACACTCCTGACGAGAGGAGAGAGGAAGTGGAGCCCAAGAGAAAGGAAGAGATGGACAGAGCGAGAGAGAGATGGAGCCAGAGAGTGGGTAAAAGGTAGAGACTAAGTGAGAAGAGAGGGTGGAAGGAGGAGAGAAACAACCATCAAAGGAAAAGGAAGATGGCGTCTTTAAAAGAAGGCTACAGTGAAACAAAATGAGCCAGATGTACATATGTAATATTTAGTTTAATAGATTAAATGTAAAATACAATGTAAAATCCGGAGAATAGTCATTTACATCAAATCATTTGGTTTGTATATTTTTTCTTTAAAACATTACAAATGCACATACCACATCCCATTTCAAGCAATACAAAATAAGACAAACTCGTACTTTTATTAAAATGTATTACATTTATAAATAACTATCATGATACTATTTTTCCAGCATCTTGACAGACAGATCCAGAGAATTGTTTAACAATCACAGCTAGCCATGTACATTGTAAACAAGTCTTAGAGACCATATACAGTTGAAGTCGGAAGTTTACATACACTTAGGTTGGAGTCATTGAAACTCGTTTTTTTCAACCACTCCACAAATTTCTTGTTAACAAACTATAGTTTGGCAAGTCGGTTAGGACATCTACTTTGTGCATGACACAAGTAATCTTTCCAACAATTGTTTACAGACAGATTATTTCACTTATAATTCACTGTATCACAATTCCAGTGGGTCAGAAGTTTACATACAGTAAGTTGACTGTGCCTTTAAACATCTTGGAAAATTCCAGAAAATTATGTCATGGCTTTAAAAGCTTCTGATAGGCCAATTGACATCATTTGAGTCAATTGGAGGTGTACCTGTGGATGTATTTCAAGGCCTACCTTCAAACTCAGTGCCTCTTTGCTTGACATCATGGGAAAATCAAAAGAAATTAGCCAAGACCTCAGAAAAAAATATGAAATAAATCATTCTCTACTATTATTCTGGCATTTCACATTCTTAAAATAAAGTGGTGATCCTAACTGACCTAAAACAGGGAATTTTGACTAGGATTAATTGTCAGGAATTGTGAAAAATAGAGTTTAAATGTATTTGGCTTAGGTGTATGTAAACTTCCGACTTCAACTATATAACCCATCTGACACACAAACACACTAGCTTACTATGAGTAATTCCCTTTGATTTCTTAAAGAGATACTGTTGAGCTGCCTTAGTTTTTTCCTCAATTTCTCAAAACGCTGTAAGCCCCATAGAAATAGAATTTCTAGAAGGGGTATCCCCATTCAAGTCACTGTTGAACCGGCAGCCATTTTAAGAGTAAGCCCATCCATATAGATGAATCTGTAATAACTGCCCAGTCTGTTCTAGGAATTATATCACTATGCTTCAGAGGTCCTTCAGTCAGTCGTCTTTCTTACTGGGCAGAGGAGAGCCGTTATCAGCCGTTTTGTAAGACAAAGCCGTTCCGTTGTCGCTAGGTGATCCTTCATTGTTGTTCCCCAATTTCCCTTTGGTCAGAGAGGGTGGTGGTGTGGACTCCGCCCCCTCAGGTGTAAAGTACTCGCTGATCAGTTTCTGATAGGTGGGGTGGGTGGTCAGCACTCTGAACAGGTCTTCTGTGGAGATACAACCACATAGCATTAGGGTTATTGTCGACAAGACTGTAGTTCAGGACAGTGTGACGAACAACTGGACATTGCTTTCTCAATTCATCTTTCCTCGATTCCTTGCATTCGCTCACCTTGCCTCCTTCTCATTGGAGAAAAAGGTATTTGGAACTTCTCGAATACTATTGAGAAGGAGGCGAGGGATCGCAGAAAGACGAATTGACAAACAGCCATAACTAGGGTCAAATCACAGACTTGGTTTGTGCCCAACAAACAGGTAGAGAAGTTTGTAATACACCACTAATAATCAAGATAAGTTTAAAGTGAATGTATTTGAATGTCAACATTGTTAATGGATGGGTGCCTTGGCTTACGTTCAGTGGGCGCTCCTCTCCTGGACAGTTCGGTGTACAGTTCCTCTGTGTGGTACTGAGGACTCCCCACTAGCGCCCCCATCAGGTCAGACACGTCCACTGCAGTCAGACTGCCACTACACTCTCGGTCATACAGCTGCAGACAGTTTACACTGGGTTCAAATATATACATTTATGTAAATATATACCATTTATATAGTGTTTATGTCAAATATCTTCATGTAGTTTATATCAAATATATTAATTCAGTTTATAGGTTAAAGCGTCCTCTTTATACCGTAGTAACATACCGCCTGGGTGCCAGTCTATTCCTGCTAAATCTACTCTACCCAAACACTAGGGTTATAAAATCTACTCTACACAAACACTGGGGTTATAAATCTACCCTACACAAACACTGGGGTTATAAATCTACTCTACACACACACTGGGGTTATAAATCTACTCTACCCAAACACTAGGGTTATAAAATCTACTCTACACAAACACTGGGGTTATAAATCTACTCTACACAAACATTGGGGTTATAAATCTACTCTACACAAACATTGGGGTTATAAATCTACTCTACCCAAACACTAGGGTTATAAAATCTACTCTACACACACACTGGGGTTATAAATCTACTCTACACAAACACTGGGGTTATAAATCTACTCTAAACAAACACTGGGGTTATAAATCTACCCTACACAAACACTGGGGTTATAAATCTACTCTACACAAACACTAGGGTTATAAAATCTCCTCTACACACACTGGGGCTATAACATCTCCTCTACACAAACACTGGGGTTATAAATCTACTCTACACAAACACTAGGATTATAAAATCTACTCTACACAAACACTAGGGTTATAAAATCTACTCTACACAAACACTGGGGTTATAAATCTACTCTACACAAACACTGGGGTTATAAATCTACTCTACACAAACACTGGGGTTATAAATCTACTCTACACAAACACTGGGGTTATAAATCTACTCTACACAAACACTGGGGTTATAAATCTACTCTACACCAACACTGGGGTTATAAAATCTACTCTACACAAACACTGGGGTTATAAATCTACTCTACACCAACACTGGGGTTATAAAATCTACTCTAAACAAACACTGGGGTTATAAAATCTACTCTACACAAACACTGGGGTTATAAAATCTACTCTACACAAACACTGGGGTTATAAAATCTACTCTACACAAACACTGGGGTTATAAATCTACTCTACACAAACACTGGGGTTATAAATCTACCGTACACAAACACTGGGGTTGTAAATCTACTCTACACAAACACTGGGGTTATAAATCTACCCTACACAAACACTAGGGTTATAAAATCTACTCTACACAAACACTGGGGTTATAAAATCTACTCTACACAAACACTGGGGTTATAAAATCTACTCTACACAAACACTGGGATTATAAATCTACTCTACACAAACACTGGGGTTATAAATCTACTCTACACAAACACTGGGGTTATACAATCTACTCTACACAAACACTGGGGTTATAAATCTACTCTACACAAACACTGGGGTTATAAATCTACTCTACACAAACACTGGGGTTATAAATCTACTCTACACAAACACTGGGGTTATAAAATCTACTCTACACAAACACTGGGGTTATAAATCTACTCTACACAAACACTGGGGTTATAAATCTACTCTACACAAACACTGGGGTTATAAATCTACTCTACACAAACACTGGGGTTATAAATCTACTCTACACAAACACTGGGGTTATAAATCTACTCTACACAAACACTGGGGTTATAAATCTACTCTACACACACTTGGAGCAGAACTTACAGTGAATGCAGTGTGAAGGAGGGACTTAAAGCCCAGAAGGCCTGAGACTGATGTCACACTTAGATAGATCTGTCTGAGGTCCACCATGTCATCCTGGAACACACACACACACACATGGTTAACACAAACACACACAAGTTATGCGAAGTACACAACACCAAGGAAATCTACTACTTCAGTACTCTACACGTCTGTTGCTCTCTCAAACGGACAAGTTCATACGCCACACTTGACGCTGGTTGGTGGTGGCCAGTTTAACCTTGGAGTAGTTTACCTTGGAGTAGAGTCCACAGATCTTAGCAGTAGTCTGTCTGTCTGTCAGTCCCAGGAGAGGGGCCAGCTCATCCACACCAGCCTTCCAACCCTGTTCTGACTGACACCTGTCAATCATCTTACTCAGTGCTGCCTCCACCTCGGACTCACGGAGACTGAGGATGGAGAGGGGAAGGGGGAGAGAGAGAGAGATGAGAGATTGGGGGAAGGAGCTGAGGTTAGCAGACAATCATTTAAGTCATGCACACAAGAAGGAAAGCACCTGCTTAGTCACCATCAAACACACACACAGCCATAGATCAAGAGTCTACCTACACACAAACATGGCCATAAGTATGTGGACACACCTTCAAATTAGTGGATTCGGCTATTTCAGCCACACCCGTTGCTGACAGGTGTATAAAATCGAGCACACAGCAATGCAATCTCCATAGACAAACATTGGCAGTAGAATGGCCCGTACTGAAGAGCTCAGTGACTTTCAACGTGGTACCGTCATAGGATGCCACCTTTCCAACAAGTCAGTTCGTTAAATTTCTGCCCATTGGACTCTGGAGCAGTGGAAACACGTTCTCTGGAGTGATGAATCACGCTTCACCATCTGGCTGTCTGACGGACGAATCTGGGTTTGGCAGATGCCAGGAGAACGCTACCTGCCCCAATGCATAGTGCCAACTGTAAAGTTTGGTGGAGGAGGAATAATGGTCTGGGTCTTTTTTTCATGGTTCGGGCTGGGCCTCTTAGTTCCAGTGAAGGGAAATCTTAATGCTACAGCATAAAATTACATTCTTGACGATTCTGTGCTTCCAACTTTGTGGCAACAGTTTGGGGAAGGCCCTTTCCTGTTTCAGCATGACAATGCCCTCGTGCACAAAGCGAGGTCCATACAGAAATGGTTTGTCGAGATCGGTGTGGAAGAACTTGACTGGCCTGCACAGAGCCCTGACCTCAACCTCATCGAACGCCGACTGCGAGCCAGGCCTAATCATCAAACATCAGTGCCCGACCTCACGAATGCTCTTGTGGCTGAATGGAAGCAAGTCACCGCAGCAATATTCCAACATCTAGTGGAAAGCCTTCACAGAAGAGTGGAGGCTGTTATAGCAGCAAAGAGGGGACCAACTCCATATTAATGCCCATAATATTGAAATGAGATGTTCGACAAGCAGGTGTCCACATACTTTTGGTCATGTAGTGTACATACACATATATACACACACACACAAGTCTCTTACCCGTCTTTGTGCAGCAGTGAGAGAGTTTCTCTGGCAGGCGGTTCTAGGGGGAGGGAGAGCCCCCCCAGTTTTCTGGTAAGAACACGCCCCTCCATCACATGGTCTGTAGCTGGGATGCCCAGGGCCCTGATAGACACAAGAGGTTAGAGATGTTAGAATCATCTACACACCCTCATAAAATACATGCATCCAAAGCAAACAGATAGCCAAGTATACATTATGCAAATACTGAGGCAAAATTGACCACAACATGCCAAACAGTGGGAAACGTCCACAAAGAAACTACACACACACACACACACACACACACACACACACCCACCGTCTTCAGGAATACTGTGAGCCGTAAGATGAAATTCACACACACACACACACTGAGGTAGAAATGCTGTGTAGACTCACTTGGCCATGAGTTTCTGGACATTGTCTGCATACAGATTAGGGTCATCCTTCTCCTTCTGGGAGGGGGTGTATACTGGCAGGTACTGTAGCCAATCAGAGTACAGGATATTAATACTGACAAGTACTGTAGCCAATAAGAGCACATTACATTTTTCTGACAGGTATTACAGCCAATGAGAAAACAGGACATTTTTCTTCTGTGAGTGGTCATTCTGATTATGGACAATATGGCCTTACCTCAATAGTAACGTTAGTGTAGAACTGAGAGCAGGTGTGCCACAATGCCTCAACCCTGGAGGGAAAAACACCACCAACAATCAGTGAAATATCATATATCGACAACTTGTTTCCAATAATATGGATGTTAAATGGAGATTTGATAATGAAGTTGAATGATTATCATATGTTTTTATTTCATATAGATGGTGTCTTACCAGGTAGTTCCCGTGTGGGTCCAGCGTACAGTATCCTAGAAAACAAGCATGTTTTAAAAAAAACGCATAGAAATAATAACTCTAGAAGGTAAACTCACATGTGCAGACAGTACATCACCTGATTCTGTTCAGAACATTACATGGGCCTACATGTGACTCAGACTCAGTTCAAAATACACCCTGTACAGCAGGGTTCCCCAACTGGCGGCCCACGGGTGGTTTTATTTGGCCCCTCAAGTTTTCTGAGCAACAAATACAATTTTCATTGTTGGACATTAGACTGTAAAAACACCAGGAAATCAGCTCCAAGTGATTTTAATTTAATAAATTATTTGCAATTATGTTCCGGCCCCCCGACCATCTGCTCCAGAAAGAAGAAAAAAAAATCGTCCCGCGGCTGAATCTAGTTGATGATACCTGCTGTACAGGCATTCTGTGGTGACATGGGAGTTCCAACATCCACAAACATTAACTATGATTAGAAACCAAACCACATGGTATTTTCCTACGACCAGTTAGGGTGCTCTCAGGCCCAATGCGCTCCACAATCCCAACCTCAGCCATTAGTGGGGGGAAATGCAAAACTGAGCCAAGATCAGCATCTACGGCCAACTTCAAATTTTAATGTCACATGCACAAGTACAGTGAAATGCCTTTCTTGCAAGCTAACCCCAATAATGCAGTAATCAATAACAATGTAATACTAAAAATAACAAGGTAGAACAAAAACACAACATATACAAATAAGAACTAGGAACACAATAAAGTAAGAAAGCATACTATATACAGGGTCAGTTCCACTACCATATTTACAATGTGCAGGGATACTGGAGTGATGGAGGTAGATATGTATAGGGGTAAGGGGACTAGGCAGCAGGATATAAGATAAACAGAGTAGCAGCAGCGTATATGATGATTGTATGTGAGTGGCTGTGTGTAGAGTCCGTATAAATATACAGTCAGGTCCATAAATATTTGGACATTGACCAAGTTATTATTATTTTAGCTGTCTACCACAGCATATTGGAGTTGAAATTAAATAATGAATATGAGCTGAAAGTGCAGACTTTCAGCTTTAATTTGAGGGTATTTACATCCAAATTGGGTAAACGGTGTAGGAATTACAGCAATTTCTATATGTGGTCCCCCCCTTTTAAAGGGATCAAAAGTAATTGGACAATTGGCTCCTCCATGGCCAGGTGTGTGTTATTCCCTCATTAGTTCATTTACAAGGAAGCAGGTAAAAGGTCTAGAGTTGATTTCAAGTGTGGCATTTGCATTTGGAATCTGTTGCTGTTAACCCTCAATATGAAGTCCAAAGAGCTGTCACTGCCAGTGAAGCAAGCCATCATTAGGCTGAAAAATCTAAACAAACCCATCAGAGAGATAGCAAAAACATTAGGTGTGGCCAAATCAACTATTTGGTATATTCTTAAAAAGAAAGAACGCACTGGTGAGCTCAGGAACCAAAAGGCCCGGAAGACCACGGAAAACAACTGTGGTGGATGACAGAATAATTATTTCCCTGGTGAAGAAAAACCCCTTCACAACAGTTGGCCAGATCAAGAACACCCTCCAGGAGGTAGGCGTATCTGTGTCAAAGTCAACAATCAAGAGAAGACTTCACCCTTTTATCACAAAATGTAAACCATTGGTAAGCCTCAAAAACAGGAAGACCAGATTAGAGTTAGCCAAAAAACATTTTAAAAAAGCCTGTACAGTTCTGGAACAACATCCTATGGACAGATGAGACAAATATCAACTTGTACCAGAATGATGGGGAGAGAAGAGTATGGAGAAGGGAAGGAACTGCTCATGATCCGAAGCATACCACCTCATCTGTGAAGCATGGTGGAGGTAGTGTTATGGCGTGGGCATGTATGGCTGCCAATGGAACTGTTTCCCTTGTATTTATTGATGATGAATTCTGAAGTGTTTAGGGCTATATTATCTGCTCAGATTCAGCCAAATGCTTCAAAACTCATTGGACGGTGCTTCACAGTGCAGATGGACAATGACCTGAAGCATACTGCGAAAGCAACCCAATACTTTTTTAAGGCAAAGAAGTGGAATGTTCTGCAATGGCCAAGTCAATCACCTGACCTGAATCCAATTGAGCATGTATTTCACTTGCTGAAGGCAAAACGGACGGAAAAACGCCCCAAGAACAAGCAGGAACTGAAGACAGCTGCAGTAAAGGCCTGGCAGAGCATCACCAGGGAAGAAACCCAGCATCTGGTGATGTCTATGGGTTCCAGGATTTGCAACCAAGTATTAAAACTCACCATTTAATTGATGATTATGTTAGTTTGTCCAATTACCTTTGAGCCCCTAAAATTGGGGGTCTGTGTATAAAAATGGTTGTAATTCCTACACGGTTCATACAATAATTTTGACAAAATCCTTAAATTAAAGATGAAAGTCTACAATTAAAGCACATCTTGATTGTTTCCTTTCAAATCCATTGTGGTGGTGTACAGAGCCAAAATGATGCAAATTGTATCACTGTCCAAATACTTATGGACCTGACTGTATTTGCAACTTCACCCTACACCTTCCGCTGCGTCAGCATATAAACTACTAGTGACAGTGCTGCCGCACCCGGACAACATACTTCCCTGGAGGCAGCGGTTCGATCCCTCCGTTCAATTTCTCTGCTGTATACCAATACTGACACAGTCCAGTCTACTCACCAGTTTGTTGGGGTAGTGCAGCAGAACTGGTTGGACTGGGACTCCAGCCAGGAAGGCACCTAGGAGAGAGGCAGAGGACAGTAAACCAGTCAGCTCCCCCCCCATGTAACACATGCCATCCATTCCTTTAGGTTTAGCAGAAGAAGTGACATTCTTAATTATGTTCTCACCAACCCGTCACAAAAGTGCAAACCCCACCCATCTGCCACCCTATGCAAGCTAAAGCAAAGGATAAAAGCATTTGAAAGATTTCAAATAGTATTTGAACCCAGAACTAGATCTCACCAGGTTTGAACTTTATGAGAACGGTGCCGTTTGTAGTGGTGCCTTCTGGGAACATCAGCATCTGACCATGAGAGAGAGCCAATGACAGAGATGGGAAGAGAGAAAGCAAGGGAGTTGGTAGAACCAGTTCTATGTTGTCCCATCAGTAAGGTTCATTAGGAGGACGGAGGGAAAGCGAGATAGTGACTGATGAATAGAGAGGTGTGTTAAACCAGTTCTATGAAAGCTGTCTCGTCATCAGTAAGATCCATTCTTCGCCGACAGTAACAATTATAACGTGACATACCGGTATTGCAAGTTAACTCAAGAGTCTAAACAAAGTCATCGTGCTATATGACGCAAGACTGATGCAGTGAGGTTACATATGTGTAACTGGCGGGATGTGAGCCCACGTCTCCCATGTGGTGATCCAATGTCTTAACCATTAGACCAAGAGGAAATCCTTGTAGTCTGCTAGCAACAATCACGTTTACATGTCTCAGGCAGAGCTACTCCGTTACACCAGCTCCCCCATTGGCCCTAATGACCTTTGACCCCTGCCCTCTGATTCCTGCTTACCTGCGGCCAGTAGCCATTGGAGGTGAGCCTCTCTTTGATCTGAACGACAGCCTGTTTCCTGGACTCTGGATTCTTCCTGTTTACCAACACTGACTGGTTAAACTCCAGGAGGGCTGAGAGAGAGAAGAGAAACCATACACAACACTGTTATAATGTGACATAGCCATAATGATATGATCATTATATTCATTAGGACACAAATGCCACTGAAGGCCTGTGCTACTGAAGAAAGGAGAGGGAGAGATTCTTACTCTATAGAGAGAGAGAACAGAGGGAAATGTGGGAGAAAGAGAGGGAGAGAGAGAGAGAGTGAGTAAGAGAGAACAGACAGGGAAATGTGAGAGAGGGTGAGGAAGAGGGGGGAGAGGAGAAGGGGATGGAAAAGGTGAAAGAAAGAGGGAAGGTGGAGAAAGAGAGGACAAGAGAATAAGAGGGAAAAAGGTTAAAGAAAAAGAGGGAGAAATAGAACTTAAGCACACATACAGAAGAGTCATGAGGCAATAGTTTGTTTTAGGAGTTGCTTTCATACTTTCTCAATACACTTTCCAATACCACCTTTGCCATATTTAGTCTTACTAACAACTTTCCAATTCCATCCCATCTCTCCTTCCTTTCCCAACCTCCATCCCTCCCCCTCTCTCATTCTCCATCTCACCCCAACAGAGCAGAATGATGTTGCCCACAGCGTGGCATTTTATCCATAGTGATTAAGGATATGATTTGAAGAGGGTAATCGGATACTGGGTGTCTGTCTTTAAAAAGGCAACTTTGACCCAAAGCCTCTCCCAGTCTCCCACATAACACTCACCCCCTATAACAGGAATGCTTTGGTTTTCCGATCTAGACACCACCGTAGCCAGCTGAGTTTCCGGCAGCACCAACATATCCAGGAAGCTACTGTGCGGCGCCACCGCCAGCACAGGAGCCTCCTTATGCCCCGCCCTACGACCTTTGACCCGGACCCAGATGAACCCCAGGAAGAAAAACACTGCCCGGCTAAGGAAACGGATGATGGGGTGTAGTAACCATCTCCTCCACCCAGTCGTTACTGGCCGGGACCGTTCTTCCTCTGAGAGGCCAGCCAATCGGAGCCGGGCAATTGGCCACATGATCAGGAAGCAGAGGGCAGCCAGAAAGAATCGTATGGGGAACAGGATGGAGCCCAACACCATGCCCTGTGGATGGGAGGGACAGGGACATGATCACATATGGAGGATATTATGTTGCATGGGGCAGGCTACAATGTATCATATATGCATTGCACACACAGAGACATACATCCCTTTTCTATTCATTTGGACAGTGAAGCTAAAACTTTTAATTTGGCTCTATACTCCAGCATTTTGGATTTGAAATAAACTGTTTCATATGAGGCGACAGTACACAATGTCACCTTTTATTTGAGGGTATTTTCATACATATCTGTTTTATTTGAAGGTGTCATATAAGTATTTGGCCAAATTCGCTTATAATGTATTAAAGTAGTCAAAAGTTTCGAATTTGGTCCCATATTCCTAGCACGCAATGACTACATCAAGCTTGTTGACGCATTTGCAATTTGTTTTGGTTGTGTTTTCGGATTATGTTGTGCCCAATAGAAACTGAATGGTGAATAATGTATTGTGTCGTTTGAGTCACTTTTATTGTAAATAAGAATACATAATATATTTCTGAACACTTGTACATTAATGTGATTGCTACCATGATTACGGATAATCATGAATCAATCGTGAATAATGATCAGTGTGAAAGTAAGTGGCATAAATATCATAATGTAGCCTGCCGGGCAGCCGCTATGTTTGGACAGTGGAGATCCATAACGCCCACTAGCGGCTGCCCAGGCTGGGGGTATGATCTTCGTGCATCTCTTACCACATTTCCTCAAGCATAATAAGACAACTCACCCTTATTCTCTGCGCCCTGGTCAGTTTCAACTTGTGCACAAATGGGTGTGGGTAATCAGACGTTGCTTGGTGACTGTTCCGCCTCTCCATGGCGACTAGGCAAGCCTTGACAGACCAAAAGAGATTTAAAAATAACCCTTTCAAGTTTGTTGTGCGAAGTATTCACTGAATGGTAAGAAATATGCCGGTGCGTCGAAAGTTTAATTTCACTGCAACTGTTTTGCTTTGCGTAAAACCTGATATCTCAAAAGTGTCTCTCTCAAAATGGATCAAGATACAGAGAGAGAATGCCAGTGCGAAGGACAGGAGATCGAGTGCGAAAGCTGGTTGGATAAAAAATTAATAAAGACAAGTTCAAAATTAAAACTAGCCAAGTGAAAACGAAGATGTGAACCCGTTCAAAACTGTAAAAACAAATTACCAAACGTTGACTTATTGTACTCCAAAACAATGAACTTTATAAGAAAGGTGCGCTAGCGTCCTTGCACATGGCGTAAAAGAATAACAACAACTTGGGTAGTTAGCCCATCCTTTTAACATACCACACCTGTCACGCCGTCAATGGGCGGATTCGATTATGCTGAGCCGCGGGACACCGGCCTATGGCCCGTGACGTGAACGGGTAAAAGCGGCAAGGGAGGAGCGCCCTTCTCAAATCGAACAGTAATCTGCGCGGCTTGGTCATTGTCAACAAGGCAGCATGGTGCCTCGTCCAGAAACATACATATCGTTTTCATAAAGTATATTTTTGAATTTTCAAAAGACTTTTCATTGGGAAGGCAGATATGGCAATCACTTTTGCATGTGGAAACACATAATCCTACTCATTACCCCACTTGCTTAATTACGTCACTTTTGTTTTGAGCAGACGTCGTCGTGGGCTTTGAACCGGGCACATGGCTCACGCTTAGGAGGCACTCCGGTTCCAAAACGAATGCAATCAATCAACTTTCACCCGGTGCAAAACACGCCTCACCGGGCACCCGAGGCAGATTAATCGAATCCCCACACTGACAACCCTGCAACCACCACAGCCATGCCGTAGTACCAACAAGTCGAACCGGTTAAAAAGTCTCAAGGGATAAAGCTCGGTCACTTGTACAACATGTTTAGCCTATAGGCCTACGCCCAATCGAACGACAGTCATCTAATTAGGATGTTAAAGTTAATGTATCATGCCAAAAAACGATTGATAACTTAGCCTATTTAATAAGCTTGCCAGTAAACATGTTTTGAGAAAATAGTCACCCTAGGTTGCATTGCTAAATGACGCATTGTCTATTCTCATACACCTAATATTGGAGAAATGTTGTGTTCGATTAGAATGTCAGTGTAACATCATGTTCCATCATCCAATCTCAGTCAACAATATTTAGGCCTACATAGCAAAATGAGATATGCTATAGAACATAAAACAAACAACAACAAGGTAAATTGTATGGAGGACCAAATCTGCCATAATTAGAAATAAATGAATAAATAAATGCACACATAAATAAATGCACCTATAAATAGATAAATACATGAATAAATAAATAAATGCACATTTAAATAGATAAATAGATGCATAAATGCATACAAATAGATCAATAAATAAATTGATGAATACATGTATGCTACAAGATTCTGGAGCAAGCCCCTGCTCCCCACACCACTGGCAGAACTCGCGCCACCTTGTGTCACAGGTTGATGTGGTGGACGGGGCCTTAGCACTCTGTAAGATGTTAACAACAGAGGGCTCAAAACCAGACCATTTTCGCTGTTCAGTGGCCAGGCCCACAGCTGCAGGCGGGAGGGATTCGGATGCCACAATGTGGCCTCCGCCTGTGGCAATAGGTCCGGCTTCTGAGGTAGTTCCCACGATGGCCCCGCTAGGAGTGACAGTATTGTGCTGAACTAGTTGCGTCTCGGACCATCTCGGGGCAATCGGCCATCTCGGGGCAATCAGAAGGACCTGGTGGTGGTGGTGGTGGGGGTAGTCACCACTCCCATTCCTGTGTGGGGACCAGGTGGCTTTTTGCGTGTTCAACCTGAGGCATGGCTCTGAGATGTGCTTCAGGAGAGATGGCGTGTCAGCTGCTGCCTGTTCTCGTGACTGAGCGCAGATTAGCCAATCGTCTAGGTAATTTAGTACTATCATCCCTTGTGATGACTGGCCATGATTAATGTCCGATAACCCAAACGACGTCTTGAGTGACACCTTTTGAAACCCCCACTTCTCCTTATATTGATCCTTTCAAAATGCCCACTTCTCCTTATATGGTTCCTTTTGAAACACTCACCTCTCCTTATATGGTTCCTTCTGAAACGCCCACTTCTCATTATATGGTTCCTTTCGAAACGCCCACTCCTTTCGACACCCACACTTTTCCTGAGAGGTGCACTGAGAGATGACAAACAGTATGTGGCAGCATGGAGACCCTGAGGGATGACAGCTCTGATGACGCCGCAGCTTGACTCTATTGTAAAAATACTCCCCCCAACAACAACAAAAACAAGCAGGGGTCTAGCCCCCCCTTGAGGTTCTTGAGAGAGAGCACCCAATTAAGTGAGAGAAGGAAAAAAGTCAATTTGTGCAGCAGCAGGTGTCTAAAAATGTTTTACTGAATGAAGAGGTACATTGGGCGGCGCACAATTGGCCCAGCGTCGTCCGGGTTTGGCCGGTGTAGGCCGTCATTGTAAATAAGAATTTGTTCTTAACTGACTTGCCTAGTTAAATAAAGGTACAATAAAAAAGAAAAATAAATTTACAAAAAAGAAAATCAACATGTACTGGTGCGCAAGAGAGGATATGATAGAGTAGCAGAGGCACACAAGGTCTTATCTGATGACGTGGAGTCTGAGCTTGATAAACATATCAAGAATCTCGTGGACCAGTATAATGGGCTTAGTAGCCTCATATGCAGAGAACTTGCCTACGAATTGGCACATTGAAACAACATGCCTGAAATAGGGCAACTAACTGGTCAAGAAATGGAAGGGTAAGTGATATTGAACAGAGAGATCTATTTCTGAATGTAGGTATACATTTAATATATACACAATATACCACAACCCCATTCCATGAATTAAACTTTGACCTACCAGCACCATCACCCACTTACCCCAAGGTTTTTAAGGAGGCTGTTTTACGCACTGAAAATTAAAAAAAAATAATTGGCATCAAGCTTGATCATGATAAGCAATGTAAACCTAGTCAATGCATCACCTTTCCAACCTTAAATATATGCTAGACCTACTAGTCTGACAGTGAGGAATGAGGAAATATCACTTGTGCCAAAAACAGTAGTGCCCAGCCTACCCTCTCTATTATTGAACTGAAGACATAGTGGAGGTGCTGAAACACACACACACACAAACAGTCTCCCAACCCTCAGGCAATTACATCACATAAATCAGTGTGGGACAATGGCACCACTTTTGTAGTCAAGGGTGATGATTGTTTTTCTCATGATGACTGATGTTTTTGATTGTGGGAAAGAGACGGCGAGACAGATAATGTTATCTGCAACTCAACATCAAAACTATGAAATAACACATATGGAATCATGTAGTAACATGTTTGGAACATGAATACATCATGTTATCTGCAACTCAATATTAGGAAGGTGTTTCTAATGTTATATATACAGTACCAGTCAAAAGTTTGGACATGCCTACTCATTCAAGGGTTTTTCTTTATTTTTACTATTTTCTACATTGTAGAATAATTGTGAAGACATCAAAACTATGAAATAACACATATGGAATCATGTAGTAACATGTTTGGAACATGAATGCATCATGTTATTTGTCAGTGCCAGTGGGGTTAAGGTTTAGGTTATAGGATTTGACGCATGTGTAGGAAAGAGAAGTCGGTGAACGCAGCCTGGCCGTAGAGACCAGCCGTCACAGGCAGATCTGGCTACCCAGAGAGGACAGGCTGTGTGCTCACTCTGCCCTTAGAGGTAGAGACAGAGCTGCATGTTCTCCTACACTGTGAGAACTATGAAGACATTTTTCTTCCTCAAAATTGAAAGCAAATACAAAGATCCAATATCGATTGGGAGAAATACCCCTTTGTGCCATATTGGCAGCACAATATGTAGCTTCCTGCCACACCCGTAGGCACAGCCAGTGGAACGACAACCAGAGTAATAACATTGCTTGCTATCATTATTTAATTATTGTCCTCATTCATTCCGTATTGTCCTGTTAATTATTACTCATTGAGTATTATTATTTTTCATATTATTATCTATCTGCGTCATCATTAATTTGGTATGTTGCTATATGTTTGCTTTGGCAATGTATGTTTAACACTTTCCATGCCAATAAAGCCTTTTTAAATCGATTCACAAATCCAAACTTACTTTAAACTGACCAATGTAGCCGTGCATCCACCCAGTGAAACCAGTTTCGCACCCACTGGTGTACATTCACCTGATGTCATCCACCAGCCGGGTCTCTCTATAGAGAGAGGCTCTTGTTATCAGTGAAGAGTCAAGACACATCAACACACATTGAATTAAATATGCTTTTTCTCCTTTTAAAAGTTAAAAAAAAGTTTCAGTAGGCTATAGTAGAGTGCTTTCACCTCACATAAAACTGGAAACAAACCAACAGATATATGGTATGACTAAACAGAGAGTGTTACAACGGTTATCTATAATTGCAGATTAATTAGGCTGCGTTTACACAGGCAGCCTAATTCTGATATTTTTGTTCACTAATTGGTCTTTTGACAAATTCGAGATAGATTGAGGGATTGGTTGAACCCTATAAAAAGTGTAACGTCTGAACAGTATAAATGAATAGGGGGTAGAAATTACCTGCATGTTTGAATGCAACTCTTCTTCTCTCTGTATCCAATACAGTACTTGGGTTGTGTTCAAATATGCACCAAACAGGAGAAAACGGACTGAAACAGGGAGGCACTACTTGGACTTGTCCAATATGAACCATTCCTTTTTGCTTTCTGTTTCATAATGTTTTGCTACGTTGTGCTCTACTGAACACCACCCTATTAAACAGGCCTTGTTATGAGGTAGAACCATTCTGAACGGGTATGTTCATACAGTCTACAAAGCAGCTTAAAGAGAGATAAGATATGTCAGGGGGAGGCTTGTGGGAGGAGCTATAGGTGGGCTCATTGTATTGGCTGGAATAGAATAAATGGAACAGAGTCAACATGTGGTTTCCATATGTTTGATACCGTTCCCAGCTATTCCATTCCAGCCATTACAATGTGTCCATACATAATATAATAATATAATATGCCATTTAGCAGACGCTTTTATCCAAAGCGACTTACAGTCATGCGTGCATATATATATATTTTTTGTGTATGGGTGGTCCCGGGGATCGAACCCACTACCTTGGCGTTACAAGCGCCGTGCTCTACCAGCTGAGCTACAGAGGACCACATGTAGTCATTTTGGTACATGACCAAAAGTATGTGGACACCTGCTCGTCGAACATCTCATTCCAAAATCATGGGCATTAATATGGAGTTGGTCCCCCCTTTGCTGCTATAACAGCCTCCACTTTTCTGGGAAGGCTTTCCACTAGATATTGGAACATTGCTGCAGGGACTTGCTTCCATTCAGCCACAAGAGCATTAGTGAGGTCGGGCACTGATGTTGGGCGATTAGGCCTGGCTCGCAGTCGGCATTCCAATTCATCCAAAAGGTGTGATGGGGTTGAGGTCAGGGCTCTGCGCAGGCCAGTTAAGTTCTTCCACACCGATCTCGACAAACCATTTCTGTATGGACCTTGCATTGTGCACGGGGGCATTGTCATTCTGAAACAGGAAAGGGCCATATCCAAACTGTTGCCAAAGTTGGAAGCACAGAATCGTCTAGAATGTCATTGTATGCTGTAGCATTAAGATTTCCCTTCACTGGAACTAAGCGGCCTAGCCCGAACCATTAAAAACAGCCCCAGACCATTATTCCTCCTCCAAACGTTACAGTTGGATGTTATACACCTGTCAGCAACGGGTGTGGCTGAAATAGCCAAATCCACTAATTTGAAGGGGTGTCCACATAACCGTTTTCTTAAATGACCATATACATTCAGAATAGTAAAAAGTGTCTGGAGTTTCAGCGGTTATTGGAAAAAATGTAATCTACAGTATAGGATACAACCTTTGTTTCTATAGGATTTTTTTTTTTTTATGGACAAATGTCACCAATTACAGTAACATGGTTGGGTAAGCCAAGAGTGTGCAAAGCTGTCATCAAGGCAAAGGTGGCTACTTTGAAGAAACTCAAATATAAAATATATTTTGATTTGTTTAACACTTTTTTGGATACTACATGATTCCATGTGTTAATTCATAGGTTTGATGTTTTCACTACTATTGTACAATGTAGAACATAGTAAAAAATAAAGAAAAACCCTTGAATGAGTAGGTGTGTCCAAACTTTTGACTGGTAGTGTATATGTACTGTGCATTCGGAAAGTATTCAGACCCCTTCACTTTCTCCACATTTTGTTACGCTACAGCCTTATTCTAAAATGGATTAAATAAAACAAATTCCTCATCAATCTACACACAATACCCCATAATGACAAAGCGAAAACAGGTTTTTAGACATTTTTGCACATTTATGAAAAATAAAAAAACAGAAATACCATATTTACATAGGTATTCAGACCCTTTGCTATGAGACTCGAAATTGAGCTCAGGTGCATCCTTTTTCCATTGATCATCCTTGAGATGTTTCTAAAACTTGATTGGAGTCCACCTGTGGTAAATTCAATTGATTGGACATGATTTGGAAAGGCACACACCTGTCTATATAAGGTCCCACAGATTACCATCACAATACAATGCCACAGATGCCTCAAGTTGAGGGAGCGTCCAATTGGCATGCTGACAGCAGGACTGTCCACCAGAGCTGTTGTCAGAGAATTGTATGTTCAGTTCTCTACCATAAGCTGCCTCCAACCGGCCTCACAACCACAGACCATGTCTAACCACACCAGCCCAGGACCTCCACATCCGGCTTCTTGACCTGCGGGATCGTCTGAGACCAGGCATCAGGCCAGCTGATGAAAATGTATGTCTGTAATAAAGCCCTTTTGAGTGGAAAAACGAATTCTGATTGGCTGGGCCTGGCTCCCCAGTGGGTGGGCCTATGCCCTCCCATGGCTGCGCCCCTGCCCAGTCATGAGAAATCCATAGATTTGGGCCTAATTTATTTATTCAATTGACTGATTTCCTTATATGAACTGTAACTCAGTAAAATCGTTAATTGTTGCATGTTGCGTTTATATTTGTTCAGTTTTGAAGTAAAGCAATGTTTACTGATTGACCATTGGAAATGTCAAGTTAAATTTGCACCAGGTGCAACTCGCCTTGTACGACCATATATAATACAATTTCCATGCACTCTGCAGTGCATTATATTTAAAATGTAGGTCTTCACTAGCTAGCTACCCTAAATAGCTAGCTAAATATTGCTAGCCAAATATAGCTAGCCAATGCAATTGATCAACAACACTGACCAATGTCACGTGAGAGCTTGCGGTCAAGAATTGATCATCTTTTTATCTCTCGTTAAATAATGATGACAGTTACATATTGATGACAGCAAATGGTGAGGAAAATCTTACCTGCAGTCTAAATTCGTTTTAATTTATCTGCTACCTACACTCCGTGGATGGGCTACCATCGCCTATTTTTGACAACGTTTTGAAGCGGGGTATTCTCTTGGAAAGAACTGCATGTGTGGAGGCGGGGGGCACAAATACGAAAAGACGGGATTAATTGGTTTAACAGTGCAAGTGCTGCTCAATGATTGTCTGGAATTTCCGTTAGTAATCTCATTCATTTTCTTCTAATCCGTTTTGTTTACAAGCTTGTAGCTTGAAAATTGCAAGTGTAACAAGTATTAGAATGCCATTGCCAATTTCCATCAATTTAAGACTTTGCAGTGTGCAACATGCATGAGATGAAATAGTAATATGTAACCATTGTTGCAAATATCACCTGATGAAATGTCGACATTACTTTTGACTGGACAAAGTGGATGATTGGGAAGAAATGGCCTGATGATACAATGCAAAAACCTGACACTCCACGTTCTTCACCAACGTGCCCCACTTTCCGTTTCCTTCACTGCGTGGTCCGCGCGCCTGTGTCCAGCACAGGATTTTTTAATTTTTTTTGGGAAACAGGGGTGTGTCCAAGGTTAAAAGGGAAAATCTATTTCTGAATTATGCTTTTATTCACTTTTCTAGAATAGTGACATTCCCACACATTTGCCAGTGAAGTCAATTCTCACTGTAACAACTATTCTGTCCTGTGCAAGTTTTTCTTCAGTTTTCTATACATATCCAACAAATACATTTGACACTTTTGTTTTTTGACACTTTTATTTCACAAAAAGTGGAAATGAAAACCATGTTATAGTGACATCTTAATTTAACCCAATGTGGATTTAGTAGGATGGTGACCATGTTTTGCCTCCTGATATTATCAGTTGTTGTAACATTTCTGTAATGTTTGATCACCTGTGAAAATTGCAATAAAAACCCACAAATGACAGCAACAAAGTGTAGGGACAAATACAAACCTTGAGGGGTTTGACAAAAACCTGAAAGCCAGAGAATTGTAAAGACTTGGAAGAGATTTAATGTATCCTTAATTAATAGAACAGTTCAGCATATTTCAGAGTGTGTGCGAATCTGTCGTCTTCACAACACCATCCCTCCACCCATAATCTCCATTCTCTGCAGAGAACAGAAAAGGAGAAAGTTCATATATTTGTACACATTACAACAGATATCGTACCAGTTTATGCATATTACGTTATGGTATATCTATGACTATATTTCTTGCGGTTTTCCTTGCAATGTTTTGGTATTTTATATAGCACAACAACTCAGGTGTGAGTAAGATTTCCAATGCATTCATTACACATGACAAATAAACCTGAAAAACATTCTATAACACAAAACAAGTGATAAAACAGGAAACTGAACGGATAACAGCGCAGCAAAAAAATAAAATCTCACCTGAGGCGGTTCTATGAAAGCGAGCCAATCAGAAGAGTGCGTTGGCAGAAGCCCCATTGATTGACACTTGTAGATAGCCAATGCCGAGCCAAGCAGGTTCCCTACAGAATAAACCAGCCCCTGAAGCCACTGCTGGTTAGAGTTCTCCAACAGCTTGAATGCTGAGAAAAACGGTAAGAGTGAGCAGTGGTGACATGCTTATAAAACTACATAATAATTCAATTATGATATGTAGGTTCAGGAGAGCTCCAGGAGAAAGGTTGACGACATTTTAGTGATTTAGCGGACACTCTTATCCAGCGCGACTTACATCTTAAGTAGCTAGGTGAGACAACCACATATCAGTCATAGTAAGTCAATTTCTCCTTAATAAAGTTGAGGTGACCACTGCTGTAGTCTCAGAGGGCAAGGCAGAGCTACTCTTTTGCTATTTTGTGTATTTGTACAAATGTATTGATATTGTATTGTTGATGACCTATATCTGTTTTAACTTGCCCAGGGAATATGGATTAAAAGTAGCGCTTTTGCTAACTGACTCTTTCACATACATTGGATGTGGAAACTGAAATGTTGATTGGTCCCTGTTAAACTAATTTCATTCGTATTGATTGTGAGATGCAGTGATCCCTTGGTCTCAATGAGACTCCCTGCTAAAATAAAGGTAAAAGATTAATTATAAACTGGGTGGTTCGCGCCCTGAATGCTGATTGGCTGACAGCCGTGGTATACCACGGGTATGACAAAACATTTATTTTTACTGCTCTAATTACATTGGTAACCAGTTTATAATAGCAATAAGGCACCTCGGGGGTTTGTGGTATATGGCTAACATACAACGGCTAAGGGCTGTATCCGTGCATAAGAACAGCCCTTAGCCGTGGTATATTGGCCATATACCACACCTCCTCTGGCCTCATTGCTTAAATAAATACTCACTGGCAGACATGGACATGAGAGCCTGGATGGGCCTCCAGGCCATCATACAGACCATCATGATGGGGAAGATGGATATGGTGTTCCCAGACATGTACATAATGAACAGATTCATAGGAATCTGCTTCAGGGGTCCCAGAGCTACGTCCCAGCAACGCTGTCATAGAGGGGGGAGAGAAAGCAAGTTAATGTATGCACTCACTAACTGTAAGTCGCTCACTAACTGTAAGTCGCTCTGGATAAGAGCGTCTGCTAAATGACTAAAATGTAAATGTAATTGTTAATAACAATCTACAGGTAACTGCCAAAATAAAGGAAACACCAACATAAAGTGTCTTAATAGGGCATTGGGCCACCACGAGCCGCCAGAACAGCTTCAATGCGCCTTGGAATAGATTCTACAAGTGTCTGGAACTCTATTGGAGGGATGTGACACCATTCTTCCACGAGAAATTCCATCATTAAGTGTTTTGTTGATGGTGGTGGAAAACGCTGTTCGTAGGCGCCGCTCCAGAATCTCCCATAAGTGTTCAGTTGGGTTGAGATCTGGTGACTGAGTCACACACACACTTTAAACCCCCTATGCTCCTTTGAGACCCTCTTTCAAAGTCACTGAGATCTCTTCTTCTAGCCACAGTAGCCAAAATAATGGGCAACTGGGTATTTTTTATACAGACCCTAACCAGGATGTGATGTTAATTGCTTAATTAACTCAGGAACCACACCTGTGTGGAAGCACCTGCTTTCATTATACTTTGTATCCCTCATTTACTGAAATGTTTCCTTTATTTTGGCAGTTACCTGTATATTTAAGGCAATTTTTAGTACAATGTACAAAGGGAGATTTGTTAATGCATCCTGATCATATGTAGCCTGAGGGCCAGTCTGTTTGTGCTACCATGCAAACTTCTCGTCACTCATTGACAGCAACGCATTTGGCAAAAGCACAAACAGATCATTTCAATTCCTCCACTACACTACCTACCTTTTCCACCAGGTTTTTGTCTGATTCCTGGATGCTGGTGTCTGGGACTGGTTTGTCTGAATAGCCAATTGGATACATCACATCTCCCTGGTTACTCTGTCGGTCACCACGACCCCTGGAAGAGACAGAGGTCAGTTCAGTTCACTTTATTCAGAGGGCTATAGATGGTGAGAGGATGTAGTATAGGATATTCAGGTTATTCATAGTTCTAACAAGGTAGCTAGCTCTTTAAGCAAGTCATGTCTGTGTATCTGAGTTCATCATCAAATGTGGGCTCTGGGCACAATAATCAAGTATCCGCCATTTGTCAGGTAAAATCAACATGGCTGATAAAGTTCCAATCCAAAATCGACCACTAAACCCTACGCACCTGTAGGGTTTAAGGGATTTGGAATTTGGCAATGGTGTAATGGGTCTCTCTTCTTACCTGGCATTGCCCAAGGTCAGCTCCAGAGCCCATTTCATCCTCCTAGCTCCTCCTCTAGTTGACAACGCCCCTCCACCCTGTCCCCCCGGAGTCGCCATGGCAACGTAGAACTTTGCTGAACAACCATACAAAGAAGCACTGCAAACCCTGCAAAGAGAAAACACATTATTACATGAAAAGGAACTGAAGTACATATTGACAATGACCAAAACAAACACAGATCTTTGTTTTTGCCGAACTTCATAGAAGATCTTGCTGGTTAGAGACTATTATAAAACAACACATTTTGAGTTAGGCAAAAAGGCCTTGGTTTGACTTGACATACAGCAAACAAGAATATTACAGGGGTGAAATGTATTGGTTTTTAAATTGCAAAGAAACGCTATATCTGGCTACAATCCAAATCAAATCAAAGTGTATTTGTCACATGACAGATTACAGCATGTGTAAACCATACAGTGAAATGTTTCCTTACAAACTCTTCAACAATGCAGAGTTCAATATCAGAGGCAAGACATAGAACATCCAGAATAGGATCTTTAAAAAAGTATCTGCTTACGATGTTGTGTTTGAATGTGAACAATACGTGTATAGACTTCGTTTACATTTAAAGGCGCTGTCAAGACATGTCCCTAATGTAAACTGGGACTTTTGCTAACAGCGTATAAATGTGCTGAAGCAGCTGGCTAGCTTGATAGCATGCAATGTTAGTTAACTACTAGCTAGTTTCAGACATCTAGTAAACATTAGAGGTTAAATATATGAAATGCCAACACTCCTTACCTTACAGACACGTTCCAACTACTGTTTAATATGCTTTTATGTTACTATTGTGCAGAATTAGCCGACAAATAATGGACTATCGTCAAATTAATCACAAGCAGTGAACACAACTTGAATCGACGACGTACGATGGTCTAAAAATGATGACGTTTCAGTTTTGATGTCGCTCTTCACTGCCCTCTTGTGGGCAAACATAGTAGTAGAAAAATAAAACGTCTTCTTCAATAGAGGTTTAAAGGCGGTTGGCATCCAATGTTAATGGTGCATTACAGCCACCAGCTGGACGGGGTGTTGAATGAGAAAATAAAAAAACATTGCGGAAAAGGGGGATAATTACATTTTAGTCATTTAGCAGACGCTCTTATCCAGAGTGTGAGTGCATACTTTTTTTTTTTCTCATACTGTTTCATATAAAATATAAAATTAGACACGTCAACTAACAAAACCCATCCCACTTCTTCAATCACAGTCCACTCCAAAATACATCCCTACGCAGCCTCAGGGGCCTATGATGGCGGTGCATTCACAGGCAGGATTTCTTGCACGGCCTCGGCTGTGAAATCACGAAGAACCAAAAAACGTTCAGCCTCATTCACAATGATTCCAATTTTCTTTTACTTCTTCTCTGCTTGTGCTGTACAGTTTATGACCATTGCAATAAAAAATACAAAGTCCACCTTTTTAACATGTAGCACTTCACTATCCCTCGTTTGATGAGAAACCTTCACTGGTCGTGGTGGCTCTACTAAAATAAAACGTGATGATGATCGATGATAATAATAATCATTTGGGGGGGTGGGGGTGGGGGGTGCATATATTTGTCCTATTACACACAAGTATGTAATGGAAATGTTTTTCTTGCATATCCCAACTCCTTCTGAGACACCTGCAGGGAGTGTCGTCAAGGCCAGGGTCAACATGGTCCAGCACCCCTGGAGCAATTGGGGTTAAGTGCCTTACTCAAGGGCATAGAGGCATATTTTTCACCTTGTCGGCTCTCGTATTCGAACCAGCGACCTATCAGTTATTGGCCCAACACTCTAATCGCGAGACTAACTGGCAATGACTATGATAAGCATTTAGGGCTATTTTTCATTCACAAGAATGATACTTTGACAATAACATATTTCAAACAAGATATTTCATTATGATTCTCTTTAATATATTCATTTCCTCTTTCTATGTATTACAACATAACCAATACGGAATTAAAAAGTTGTGTCCCCCCCAAAAAAGTGCAAATTATATTTGTATATATAATTGTATATTATATATAATTTTATATATAATTAAATTATATACATTTATTATATACAATTATTCATAATTTTCTTCTCAGATTTCCATATGACATAAGGATAAAGTAAACAGAAGAGTGCAAAACAGGTTTTTCGTGTTGAAAGGCACATTTGGGCAGTGGTCGTTGTAGGAGTCTGTTTCTGTGTTGCTTGTTTGAGGCACATTGGTGCAATACTGGAACTTGTGCGTGTGTTACTTGAACAGACACAACAGTGGTTATGTACAATACTGCATGTCACTAATCCTGAAGGCACATTGGTGTGTGTGTGTGTGTGTGTTATTTGTACAGGCTGAGCTCGGGGCTGTGGTAGAGACACATGTAGGAGTCACACAGCAGCCGGCGGGCGGACTCTCTTAAGGAGGCGGGGTCTAGCCTGCCCAGCTCCTCCTCTGATAGGCTGAGGTAGCGGCCCACCTCTGGACACGCCTTTACCTGGGGAACGTTGAAACCGTTCTCCCCGCCTGGCCGTAACCATGGAAACAGAACATGGCAACTGTTATGGGATGTTACGATCATACAATGAAGAGTTTCATAGAATGTTTCTGTGATTTTCAAGGGGCCAAGGGCTATTCGAGATTTGCAGTACTGCAGATTTTCATTTGCCCTGTAATCAGGGAGTGACTCAGATCTGGAACACCAGGTAAGTAGACTCTGGCCAATCAATTACATTATTCAATCAATTGACTAACAGGAAGAAAAGTAGAAGTATTGCAGGCCTTAAGTTGACATCGCTCACCTTCCCTGTCGGCCATACTGTCAAAGAACAGCCAGTCATCGGGGCGGGGCCCGTGCTTGACGAAGCTCACGTAGTGGCTGGTCTCGATGCACGTCACAGCAAAGAGAGCCAATCGCTGACGAGTTCCATGTAGTGGGCCGGTCCACGGACCCCCAGCCACACCCACCTGACACGGATTGTGGGACTGGCGCTTCTTGTGGATGTGCACCTAATGGAAGGATGGAGGGAGAGAGGGAGGGAGAGGACAATGTTGGTCCTGCAATATGAGTGGATGCAAGGGACTTTTGAAGGAACTTAGAGAGCTGTACTATAGGTAATAATAGCAGTGATGTCATCCCATGGTGTGCCGTGGTTACCTGAGTGTTGCAGGTGTGGCAGTACTGTTTGAGACGACCAGGTGTGATGTCCAAGTCTTCATAACACTCTAGACACTCCCATTCTGCTACTGCCTGGCAAATACTGCACTGTCTGAGAGCTGGAGAGAGAGAGGGGAGGAGAGAGAGACAGCGGGAGGGAGAAGAAGAGATAGCAATAGAGGGAGTGAGAGAGAGGAACGAGAGTGAAGACGAGAGAGAGAGAGAAAGGTCATCAACAGGAAACCCGCCTCATAAAATGTCCTCATGTTTTAACATATCAGGGTTCTTACCATAGACATACACTGAGTATACCAAACATTAGAAACACCTTCCTAATATTGAGCTGTATTCCCCTTTTGCCCTCAAAACAGACTCAATTCATCAGTGCATGGACTCCACAAGGTGTGGAAAGCGTTCCACAGGGATGCTGGCCCATGTTAACTCCAATGCTTCCCACAGTTGTATCAAGTTGGCTGGATGTCCTTTGGGTGGTGGACCATTCTTGATACACACAGGAAACTGTTGAGCATGAAAAACCCAGCAGCGTTGCAGTTCTTGACACAAACCGGTGCGCCTGGCACCTACTACCATACCCTGTTCAAAGGTACTTAAATCTTTTGTCTTGCCCATTCACCCTCTGAATGGCACACATACACAATCCATGTCTCAATTGTCTGAAGGCTTAAAAATCCTTCTTTAACCTGTCTCCTCCCCTTCATCTATACTGATTGAAATGGATTTAACAAGTGACATCAATAAGGGATCATAGCTTTCACCTGGTCAGTTTATGTAATGGAAAGAGCAGGTGTTCCTAATGTTTTGTACACTCAGTGTATATTTCCATGAGTTTATATCATTGGTCCTTACTGTCATCCAGCAGGTCTGTGATGTCGATTGTGAGTGACGGCAAGATGGCGTCAAACATCTTGAAGTCCTTCCCAAACCTAGGCATAAGGAGGGGGAGGCAGGAGGGGGCCTGGGGGAGGGGAGAGTCAACCCATCAACGTTGAGTTGAGTTTGTGGAGGAGGAGAGATGGAGAGGAGGAGGAGGAGAGATGGAGAGGAGGAGGAGGAGAGATGGAGAGGAGGAGGAGGAGAGATGGAGAGGAGGAGGAGGAGAGATGGAGAGGAGGAGGAGGAGAGATGGAGAGGAGGAGGAGGAGAGATGGAGAGGAGGAGGAGGAGAGATGGAGAGGAGGAGGAGGAGAGATGGAGAGGAGGAGGAGGAGAGATGGAGGAGAGATGGAGAGGAGGAGGAGAGATGGAGAGGAGGAGGAGAGATGGAGAGGAGGAGGAGAGATGGAGAGGAGGAGGAGAGATGGAGAGGAGGAGGAGAGATGGGGGATAAAAACAGTCCTCCTTTGTGTATCTACTATATCGTGTTGTTACCTCAGCAAACTTTAGTCCCGCGTGGAGAAAAGAAGTCTCTAGCAGAGTCTGAACACTGGCCACTCTCATGAGTACTACAGGGGAGGAGAGAGGGATGGGAGAGAGGGACGGAGACAGAGGGACAGGGGAGGAGGGAGAGAGGGGAACGGATGGGGGGAAGAGCTGGTAGAGGTGACACTCCTGAGGCTGCTGCTTCTGTGTCACTGACCTGAAAGGAACGAGGGAGAGCATGAGAGGAAAACAACTGTTACAGGTAGAGAAGGTGGGTGAGTAAGAAAGAATAAGAGAACGACAGAACGAGGGGGGGGGAGGAGAGAGAGAAATTAGAGAGGAGAGAGAGAGAGAGCGCGAGAGAGAGAAGGGTGGATGGATAGAGAGAAATTAGAGAGAGATCGCGAGAGATAAGGGGTGGAAGGAGAGAGAGAAATTAGAGAGGAGAGAGAAGGGAGGGGGAAGGAGAGAAAGTATACCTGATCTTCAGAAGAGGTTCGACCCGGAGGAGCTGGAAAAGCTTGTTGAGGAACTCTTCTGGGTCTGACAGAAAGACAAGACAAGACAGACGTCTTTAAAAACACTCCAATGTTCCCTCTATGCTTCCCGGGACTGCCGCGCAGAAGAAATATCAGCCTGTGCAGAGAAGCACAAGATTGAACTTCACTCAACTTTCTAGTTTTCCCCATTAGTTAACATTATCAACGTTTCTCTTTACTGTGGGAATTGTGATCGAATCAAAGCATTATTAGCCACTTTCAAAGCAACATACCGAAACAAAACGAACTATGCAATACTTAGTATGCAAAATGAACTATGCAAGAGATTTTGTTGTAGGCAGAATACATTGGAGTAGGATTCTATTGCGTTGACAGGCACGACTCAGGCCCTTACTCTAAATAGACTGATGTGCCATAACTAATCAGAGCTGCAGTAGGCCTATATGCAAATAGACCATTGCCATATATGGATCTGTGCTATTCCCTTTGAAATGGACAGCTTGCGCGGTCGTGAGTAGATGTGCCTGTTTTGAGATCACGTGTGCACATTTGATCATATCCTTTGCTAGTTAGTGAGTTATTAGCCCAGTTATAGATCATTTGTAGTCAGCAATAGGGGAGTGATTACTTCCTACAAGAGCACAAAATGTGTACATTTCTAGACATCTTTGAAAAGCGAGTCAGGTAAAGAGCTTTTTTAGTTTTAAAGGGGAAGTGTTGTATTTTGAGACAAGCTTGAATAAGCTAAGTAGCCAATAGGCAGAGGGTAGAATAATTTGTCTGATTCTCTGTAATAATGGTATGGGAATAATAATGCATTTTATTTTGTACAGTGGTTTCTTGCATCAAACAACACAACAACATTTTCAGTCACCTCCTTGTCTGAAGGACAAGTGGATAAACTGGTTAATGTCAAGCCCTGCATGTTTTCTTCCCAAAAGTCTAATGGAATGTAGGCCTACACTGAACACCACACATTGGCTGCTACTGTAGGCTGAATGATAGAACAGCTATTTCCATGTTAAAATGTTATCAGATGCTTTTTCTCCATTGTTATTGATGGTAGGCCACTCTGGTAGGCCTACATTATGATCAAAACAGCCACAATAGCCTACCTGGCCACTGTTAAAACTGTAACTTAAAGAGGGTACAGCCTCAGTGTTCACAGTAAACGTGCGCCGGAAGTTGCACAGAATTTTCACAACTTTGAAGTTTGCACTCAGCAGACCTGAAATTTGCTCAGTGACAAAACAAATTAGAGGGAACATTTCTCACCCAGTCCCTTTCTCTCCCTCGCGCCCCCGTCCCACTCACACAGACAAGATGGACGGAGAGATGGATGGACAGACAGCCAGTCTCTCTCACACGGACAGACAGACTGACGGACACACACACACCTTTCTCCTGGTTGGTGAAGCCTGTATCACTACTCTCGGCCTCCAGGAGTCTTCTCAGGGCCATAGTCTTACTGGCACACACATAGCCAAACCTGAGAGACACACACACGAAGATGTACATTCATAAAAGCTATTCAAATTCACTATAACTATATAAATACAGAAAAATGTAAATCACAATATATGCCTATACATAAACACCCAGTGCGAAGGAACACACACACCTGCGTAGGGGGTTGACTATCTCACAGCGTAGCAGGTCCTGGGCTTGGCTGCAGCGGGAGCCGTCTGAGGGGTCCGTGGGCCACAGCAACACCCAGTCTACTGAACTGCAGCACGAAAACAGACTGAGCGAGAGAGAGGGGGAGAAAATAGAGAGTTTAATTAACATTAATGCATCCAGCATTCCTTCTAGTTCAATAAAAAACATCCTTAGATTCGATACGACAACATTCCCCAATTTTACATTTTTGCACACAAAAAAAAGAGCCTGACTGCATTATCTAACCCTTAATTCTCACAATCCTATTAATAAACGCAATGTTCTGATTCTATCGGAGTGTTCTGATTCTAACGGAGTGTTCTGATTCTATCGGAGTGTTCTGATTCTATCGGAGTGTTCTGATTCTAACGGAGTGTTCTGGTTCTAATAGAGCGTTCTGATTCTATCGGAGTGTTCTGATTCTATCGGAGTGTTCTGATTCTAACGGAGTGTTCTGATTCTAACGGAGTGTTCTGATTCTAACGGAGTGTTCTGATTCTATCGGAGTGTTCTGATTCTAACGGAGTGTTCTGATTCTATCGGAGTGTTCTGATTCTATCGGAGTGTTCTGATTCTAACGGAGTGTTCTGATTCTATCGGAGTGTTCTGATTCTAACGGAGTGTTCTGATTCTAACGGAGTGTTCTAGTTCTAATGGAGTGTTCTAGTTCTAATGGAGTGTTCTAGTTCTAATGGAGTGTTCTGATTCTAACGGAGTGTTCTAGTTCTAATGGAGTGTTCTAGTTCTAATGGAGTGTTCTGATTCTAACAGAGTGTTCTGGTTCTAATGGAGTGTTCTAGTTCTAACGGAGTGTTCTGATTCTAACAGAGTGTTCTGGTTCTAACGGAGTGTTCTAGTTCTAACGGAGTGTTCTAGTTCTAACGAGTGTTCTAGTTCTAACAAGTGTTCTGGTTCTAACGAGTGTTCTGGTTCTAACGAGTGTTCTGGTTCTAATGGAGTGTTCTGATTCTCAACATCCTATTACTTACAGGTCAAATTACATAATTTGATAACAATTATTGGCCTAATAATATTACAAACAGGAGGGAGTGAGAATGCCAGCGTTAGTCACCTGAAGAGTGAGGCGTCCAGGTAGCAGGAGTTGAGGTGTCCCTGGATGCCTCTCTTCCAGCCCTGGTACATATCTCTGGCCTCATCCCCCTGGACTGGAGGGGTGTGCTCCACCACACGCTCACTGCCCCACTCTGCAAACGCTGGGGGTGGGAGTCGTCATCATGTTACATGCTATGGACACACACACACACTCATAGAGACAGAAATACGCACCACACACACACACGAACCATGGGATGGATGTAACTCTCACCCCCACCGAGATACAACGGCTTCTGGGATGGAGAGAGCAGGAGGCCAAGAAAACAGAGACTCAACGGGACGGAAAAAGGAACAGAAGGGGGAGAGCTGAGAGGTACCGCAGCCAGCAGAGAAAGGAGGAGATAGCTAGGGTTTTTACGGTGACCGTATTACCGACACACCGGCGGTCATGAGTCATGACAGCAGTCAAATTCCACGTGACCGTTTAGTCACTGTAATTTGTATTTGTATTTGATAGGGATCCCCATTAGCTTCTGCCAAGGCAGCAGCTGCTCTTCCTGGGGTCCAAACACATTAAAGCACTTACATTACATATAAAACAAAATATAAAAACAGTACATAAAATAACATTATTACACCACTACATATCTACAATACAAAATGTACAATACCACCATACAACAATATTACAATGTATGCGTTTGCATGTGTCTGTACCTGTGTGTGTCTCTTCACAGTCTCTGCTGTTCCATAAGGTGTATTTTTACATGTTTTTTTAAAATCTTGCATCAGTTACTTGATGTGGAATAGAGTTCAATGTAGTCATCGCTCTATGTAGTACTGTGCGCCTCCCATAGTCTGTTCTGGACTTGGGGACTGTGAAGAGACCTCTGGTGGCATGTCTTGTGGGGTATGCATGGGTGTCCGAGCTGTGTGCTAATATTTTAAAACAGACAGCTCGGTACATTCAGCTTGTCAACACCTCTTACAAAAACAAGTAGTGATGATGTCAATCTCTCTTCCACTTTGAGCCATGAGAGATTGACATGCATGTCATTAATGTTAGCTCTCCGTGTACTTTTAAGGGCCAGCCGTGATGACCTCTTCTGAGCCAACTGCAATTTTCCCAAGTCTCTCTTTGTGGCACCTGACCACACTACTGAACAGTAGTCTAGGTGCGACAAAACTAGGACCTGTAGGACCTGCCTTGTTGATAGTGCTGTTAAGAAGGCAGAGCAACGCTTTATTATGGACAGACTTCTCCCCATCTTATCTACTGTTGTATCAATATGTTTTGACCATGACAGTTTACAATCCAGGGTTACTCCAAGCAGTTTAGTCACCTCAACTTGCTCAATTTCCACATTATTCATTAGGAGATGTAGTTGAGGTTTAGGGTTTAGTGAATGATTTGACCCAAATACAATGCTTTTAGTTTTGGAAATATTTAGGACTAACTTATTCCTTGCTACCCATCCTGAAACTAACTGCAGCTCTTTGTTAAGTGTTGCAGTCATTTCAGTTGCTGTAGCAGCTGACGTGTTTAGTGTTGAGTCATCCGCATACATAGACACACTGGCTTTACTCAAAGCCAGTGGCATGTCGTTAGTAAAGATGGAAAAAAGTAAGGGGCCTAAACAGCTACCCTGGGGAATTCCTGATTCTACCTGGAAAATTTTTGAGAGGCTTCCATTAAAGAACACCCTCTGTGTTCTGTTAGACAAGTAACTCTTTATCCACGTTATATCAGGGGGTGTAACGCCATAACACATACGTTTTTCCAGCAGCAGACTATGATCGATAATGTCAAAAGCCGCACTGAAGTCTAACAAAACAGCCCCCCCAATCATTTTATCATCAATTTCTCTCAGCCAATCATCAGTCATTTGTGTAAGTGCTGTGCTTGTTGAGTGTCCTTCCCTACAAGCGTGCTGAAAGTCTGTTGTCAGTTTGTTCACTGTGAAATAGCATTGTATCTGCTCAAACACAATTTTTTCCAGAAGTTTACTAAGGGTTGGTAACAGGCTGATTGGTTGGCTATTTGAGCCAGTAAAGGGGGCTTTACTATTCTTGGGTAGCGGAATGACTTTAGCTTCCCTCCAGGCCTGAGGGCACACACTTTCTAGTAGGCTTAAATTGAAGATGTGGCAAATAGGAGTGGCAATATCGTCCGCTATTATCCTCAGTAATTTTCCATCCAGTTTGTCAGACCCCGGTGGCTTGTCATTGTTGATAGACAACAACAAAAAATTAACCTCTTCCACATTGACTTTACGGAATTCAAAAGTACAATTCTTGTCTTTCATAATTTGGTCAGATATACTTGAATGTGTAGTGTCAGTGTTTGTTGCTTGCATGTCATGCCTAAGTTTGCTAATCTTGCCAATTAAAAAGTCATTAAAGTAGTTGGCAATATCAGTGGGTATTGTGACGAATGAGCAATCTGATTCAATTAATGATGGAGCCGAGTTTGCCTTTTTTCCCAAAATTTAATTTAAGGTGCTCCAAAGCTTTTTACTATCATTCTTTATATGATTTATTTTTGTTTCATAGTATTGTTTATTTTTATTTAGTTTAGTCACATGATTTCTTAATTTGCAGTGCGTTTGCCAATCAGTTGGGCTGCCAGACTTATTTGCCATACCTATTGCCTCATCCCTCTCAACCATACCATTTTTCAATTCCTCATCAATCCAAGGGGATTTAACAGTTTTTACAGTCTTTTTCTTAATGAGTGCGTGCTTATTAGTAACTGGAATAAGCAAGTGCAGCGTCTGGTTGCTCCTCATTACACACCAGCAAATATTCTTTACATCATCAACATATGAATGACTACAAAACTTATTGTATGACCTCTTATTAGGCCCAGCCTTTGGAACTTTGGTTTTCCTAGATATGGATACTATATTGTGATCACTACATCCTATGGATTTGGATACTGCTTTAAAGCTAATTTCTGCAGCATTAGTAAAGATGTGATCAACACATGTTGATGATTTCATTCCTGTGCTGTTTGTAAATACCCAATAGGTTGACTGACAACCTTACCCAGGTTGCAGGCAGTGGTTACAGTTTGACGTTTTTTCTTGAGTGGGCAGCTTGATGCGAGCCAGTCAATATTTAAATCACCCAGAAAATATACTTCTCTGTTGATATCACATACATTATCAAGCATTTCACACATATTATCTAGATACTGACTGTTAGCACTTGGTGGTCTATAGCAGCTTCACACAAGAATGGGCTTTAGGTGAGGCTGATGAACCTGTAGCCATATAACTTCAACAGTATTTAACATGAGATCATCTCTAAGCATTACAGGAATGTGGTTCTGAATATAGACCGCATCACCGCCCCCCGTTGGCATTTCTGTCTTTTCGGTAGATGTTATAACAATGTATTGCTACCACTGTATCATCAAATGTATTATCTAAGTGCGTTTCAGAGATAGTCAGAATATGAATGTCATCTGTTACAAGCAAGTTTTTGACTTCATGGATCTTGTTTCTCAGGCTGCATATGTTAATATGGGCTATTTTTAGCACTTTTCTGGGTTGCTTGATTGTTTTTAATGCTTTACTGGGAAGCTTATCAGAAGTAGACTTGTTCATGTTATTTATATTGGCGCTGATAGTGCAGGGTGAGCTGCACACAATGGTCTTCCTACTTGGGCACACACTGCCTCAGTGCTAACAGTGTAACTCTGGGCTCATGATTACTGCATACAATAGCTGTAGGATCAACAGAGGTATTCAGGGAAATTACATTTGACATTTTAGTCATTTAGCAGACGCTCTTATCCAGAGCGACTTACAGTTAGTGAGTGCATACATTTTCATACTGGCCCCCTGTGGGAAATGAACCCACAACCCTGGCGTTGCAAGTGCCATGCTCTACCAACTGAGCTACAGGGGACTACAATTAGGGGGACATAAATTAAATTACTTACATTGTGTCTGCCAACGCCCCTACGATGATGTACATTTGATGCAGCATTATGACGACTCATTGTCACAATGGTAGGGATTAACTGAGCTGGTCTTGGGTCATTGATAAGTCATTGTTTCATCGCAGCCTTGAAATGTGTGGAAAGAGTTCAGGAGCCACGATGAATTGGATGGACTCCGTCATTCCTGTCGAGTATCTTCTGTTTCCAGAAGGTGTCAAAGTTATCTATAAAAGTGATTCCACCAGAGCTACAGTAATCTTTTAGCAAGATGTGTAATGCCAGTAGCCTGCTGAATCTTACACACCCGGAGCCCAATGTTGGTACTGGACCTGAAATGATTGGCCGTTTTTTTGAGTCTTTTAATGCTAAAATCAGTTCTTTAAAACCCATTTTCAGATGTACCGAGCTAGCCCTCCTGATGTCGTTTGACCCCACATGGACTACGACAGCATCAACTCCCGGCATCTGTCGTAGAACAGTCGGAAGCAGCCTTGTGATGTCCTGTACTCGTGCTCCAGGGTAGCACAGGGTTTTTGCATTGGGAACCGAGATGTTTCTCACAATAGAGCTGCCGATGATGACAGCTGGTGAAGTTGAATGGGCCGGACTCTCAGGCAGCCTCACGGTCTGATGAGGATGGGAGCTCTGAGGATATGCACCCGAGGTAGAAGCCACCGGAGAGGGAGACAGAACAGAGGACGACGACACAGACGCAAGTACCTCCGGATCCGATCTCAAGTGGGAAGCCCCTAAGGAAGAAGGCGCCGGAACCTCTGGATCCAGGGCGGCAAAGCCGTTTCTGGTCTGTGTCAGGTCTGGACTTAACATCTCCTTTTACCAGAGGACGCTTTCTTTCCCCCTATGAGGAATCTGGCAGGATCCAGGACAGACAGCAGCGCTCACAGCTTCTGTGTCTCTCCCCCTATGAGGAATCTGGCAGGATCCAGGACAGACAGCAGCGCTCACAGCAGCTAAGCCCAACAGTAAACAAAATGTACAAGGAAACACTGTCAGCTTTACAAAAACAAAAAACCGAGGTCTCTCGTTCAGCTTTCAGCGTTCAACAACAAACAACATACGTCGCGCTCAGATGACGTCTGATTAGGCTTCTCCAAGCTCCGATGCTGCTGATGGTCATTAGTAGCCTACCAAACTTGCTAACTGCCTGGTACTCAGCACTCTATTGTCCCTCTAATCCCTCTGACATCAATGCAAATGTCATCAAAAATGTCATCAAACACTTCATAAGTGCACGAGCTCATGTTGCGCAACATTTCTATAGTGATGGCCTCTATTAAAAAGAGGAGGTTCCCATCAGCTTTCTATAGCCTACTATATTTATTTCTCAACTTTCCTAATATTATGCACATTGCTTATATTACCACAGGAGTATAGCCTACCTGGCTGGCATGAAAATGAACCCCGGGAAAAGCGTCCTCCATTCGCTATTGAAGTTCATAGATGTATTTTTTCCGCTGCCCTGTTTCGATACAGGTGCATGATAATAGCCCATACTAAATAAATAAAAATGTCACACATATATAATTTAGTATACGTTAAGACATGATTAAATCAAGAATAGTGTGATGGGTGACAATATTAGCCTTTCACTTATGAATGATATATTATCACTTGTGAATGATGATGCCCAGCTTAAGGCTAGAAACAGTGCATACTTTTTTTGGCGACTTTTTCAAATCATAGTCGCAGACCTCATGTGGCCTAGCCCATAGGCCTATATGTTTTGATAAGGTTTGTATCACAACTAAAGTGGCCAAATAACTTCTTAAAATGAAGCACATTAATCCACTTTACAAGGGGTGTAGAGCCTAACTGGCATACATGAGTTTCAAGTTTGGGGAAGATAATTTTCACCATAAAAATGCACCTTTATAATAAAAGCATTACATGCATAATCACATTTGTGGTCACTTTTGAGAATGGTGTTTTCCTGCTAATGGAACATTCGTGCATATAGCCTACTGCCGTGTGCGCCTTGCTGCGCTTATAATGTGAAGAAATAGCCTAATCGTTTATCAACATTTTAAGCTAAACGTTCTGATCTGTTGCGTCAGGCTCATTGCTTAAAAATAGTTTTTTTGATGCTAGTGGTTGTATTAATTTGGGATCTATCGCATCCCACAACTGTCCCAGACCATCTTCGGAATATTTATTTATCTCACAGAATAGGTCAACTTTTGTGCTACGGGGGATAGTAGATTGACATAGGCTAGTGCTTTTGCTGTTCGTTAAGCCTACTCATCTTGTTGGCTGACCAAAAGTAAATGTGGACATTTCTTCCAATATCTTCAATATGCGCCTCGGAATTGGATAAGGACGCGCGCAGTTGTGTCCCTGATGTGCCTGTCTTCACTTGTAGCCTGTGAGAAAGACCTGATCATGCGACTGAGAGCCATGTGAGTGAGAGGTGCTTCGGCACGCAGCCGGGAAAGGGAATTATAATTATTATATTCAGCCCAAGGGCACAACAGCCACTGGCCGCAAAATACATGGATTTTTTTGGGGTTAATTACGGCCACACAAAGGGGATGCAGCCCTATGAGGGAAAATTCCATACAAGGGGAAACGCTAGTATGGTATGAATATGAGGTAACTGGGTTGTGGGGAGGAGTGAATAAGGGAGGCATGACAGTATATAAGTAAATGTTTTGCAAGTTAGAAAGTTAGTTTGTTGGTTCTTTTTGATCGCTTCTTTTCTGCTTTTTCTGTAGAGCAGGTTTTTAGAACATCTCTCTTAAAGGGAGTGCTCCTAATCTCAGCTTGTTACCTGTATAAAAGACACCTGTCCACAGAAGCAATCAATCAGATTCCAAACTCTCCACCATGGCCAAGACCAAATAGCTCTCCAAGGATGTCAGGGACAAGATTGTAGACCTACACAAGGCTGGAATGGGCTACAAGACCATCGCCAAGCAGCTTGGTGAGAAGGTGACAACAGTTGGTGTGATTATTCGCAAATGGAAGAAACACAAAATAACTGTCAAATCTCCCTCGGCCTGGGGCTCCATGCAAGATCTCACCTCGTGGAGTTGCAATGATCATGAGAACGGTGAGGAATAATAATAAAAATAATATGCCATTTAGCAGACGCTTTTATCCAAAGCGACTTACAGTCATGCGTGCATAAATTTTTTGTGTATGGGTGGTCCCGGGGATCGAACCCACTACCCTGGCGTTACAAGCGCTGTGCTCTACCAGTTGAGCTACAATCAGCCCAGAACTACACGGAGCATCTTGTCAATGATCTCAAGGCAGCTGGGACCATAGTCACCAAGAAAACAATTGGTAACACACTACGCCGTGAAGGACTGAAATCCTGCAGCGCCCGCAAGGTCCCCCTGCTCAAGAAAGCACATATACATGCCCGTCTGAAGTTTGCCAATGAACATCTGAATGATTCAGAGGAGAACTGGGTGAAAGTGTTGTGGTCAGATGAGACCAAAATCAAGCTCTTTGGCATCAACTCAACTCGCCATGTTTGGAGGAGGAGGAATGCTGCCTATGACCCCAAGAACACCATCCCCACCGTCAAATGTGGAGGTGGAAACATGCTAAGGGGACAGGACAACTTCACCGCATCAAAGGGACGATGGACGGGGCCATGTACCGTCAAATCTTGGGTGAGAACCTCCTTCCCTCAGCCAGGGCATTGAAAATGGGTCGTGGATGGGTATTCCAGCATGACAATGACCCAAAACACACAGCCAAGGCAACAAAGGAGTGGCTCAAGAAGAAGCACATTAAGGTCCTGGAGTGGCCTAGCCAGTCTCCAGACCTTAATCCCATAGAAAATCTGTGGAGGGAGCTGAAGGTTCGAGTTTCCAAACGTCAGCCTCGAAACCTTAATGACTTGGAGAAGATCTGCAAAGAGGAGTGGAACAAAATCCCTCCTGAGATGTGTGCAAACCTAGTGGCCAACTACAAGAAACGTCTGACCTCTGTGATTGCCAACAAGGGTTTTGCCACCAAGTACTAAGTCATGTTTTGCAAATCAATTCATAACCTTTTTGACATGCGTTTTTCTTGATTTTTTTGTTGTTATTCTGTCTCTCACTGTTCAAATAAACCTACCATTAAAATTATAGACTGATCATTTCTTTGTCAGTGGGCAAACGTACAAAAACAGCAGGGGATCAAATACTTTTTTCCCCTCACTGTAAGTAGACTCTTTGTAAAGGGCTTTGCTTGAATAAATACAGGCGGTGTATTTCCTCTCGAGGGGCCAATGACCGAAATAGACCAGAGGGTTTCCTCTCTTGGTAAATTTGTGGGTCCATGCTTGGGGTGTGTATGTCTTAGAGTGTTAGGCTAAGGCATGACACAGTGACTATACCTCTTCCGTCTCGTGGGACACTAGGTCCCGTTACGGTGAGTAACTCCAGGTCCACAGGTGAAGGGTTTGTGACGCCCGTGGGTGTAAAACTAAGGTAATAATGTTAATAACAGTTGCAGAAAGGAGAAACTATACTCACCCTCTAGTTCCCCTGGTCTTATAGCTCCCCTGGTCTTATAGCTCCCCTGGTCTTATAGCTCCCCTGGTCTTATAGCTCCCCTGGTCTTATAGTTCTGGGAGAGCCCCGAGTTGAACGCCCCGCTGAGTGGTTTTTAACAAAAAAGGTTTCTCCCACTCCAGCTGTCGGCCGCAGAGCGCTACGCCGGTGCCATGGCTGGTATCAATGGGTTGCTGGGATCGGGACTGGGCTGGAAGGGCAACGCCTGTAGGTAATAGTGGTAACCTAGGCTAGCTCATTAATCTCAAGGGAGAGGCGTGAGTCGGGCAAGACAACACACACACAGATAACACACCTATGGAGTTGCAGCGCTCCACCTGGTTGACCGGTGTCTCGGGGGCAGGGAATCTGGAGTCCCGCCTACAGTTCCGGAGTTTGACGAACAGCCCCTTGTTGGCGGGGCAACGGAAGTGGCGTTCGCCAAGGTAACTGCCGTCTGTTCCAGCGGTCAGCTCCTGGTCCTGAGAGAGGAAAGTATGCATCTAAATATGTTACAAACACACGCTAGACATTTTGGAGTTTTCAAGGCAGCCTTAGTTGAAAATGCTTGAATACCACTGCTCTACAACATTGTCATACACTGATTGACTTGACATGATACATTGACACCAACACAATTACAGAGTTGATGGAATTACAGTGAGTTGATGACACACAGTAACGGAGGTGACAGTGTTACCGTACCAGCTCGATTCCTGACACCAGTTGTGGAACTCCACTGATTCGTCCAATCCAACGAATCACTCCAAAAAGGGGCGGGTCATTCACCTCCACCATGGACCCCACCTCCAACTCAACCTCCAATCCCGCGTCTCCATTCTCCTCAGCGTCCAATCCTTCACCTCGACCCGGAGAGAGGGGACTGGGCGAACCATTCAAGAGCTGTGGTTGGTCGGTGGAGGTCGGGGAGGGCAGGGTTTGGGGTTTGAAGGCGGGAGGGGTTGGGGGAAGGGGGTGAGGTTTCGTGAAAGGCTTGGGGCTGGGGAGGGGTGGAGGTTTTAAGGCCAGTTTGGCTGAGAGGAGTTGAGGAGGCATCAGAGCGATCTTTGGGGTGGAGGCAGGTGAGGATACAATGGCAAGTTTAGGGGCGGGTGGTTGGGTGGGTTTGAGGACTGGTTTGGGGTTCTGGAGGGGAGGAGTATGGCGGCGTGACCTCGGTTCTGTGGGGGAGGGGGGTCAGTAGAGGTCAGCGGTCAAACACAACACAATGTTTTGTTTTCCAATTGCACCGCTCTCATTAGTGTCATATTAATAACAGTAAACCAAACAGTGTCATTGCTCTGCCGTAACATTTGAACCAGGGAGTGACGTACCAGGGGACACCTTGGAGATGGGTAGCAGGCAACCATAGAGAGAAGAGGGGATGGAGCACAACTTCTCTCCTTTATATGAACCATCCCAGTTACCAACCGCATTGTCCTGCATATAAACAAACTCATTAGCGCAAATATACAGGAAGCATTGACTGTTAGATGAAGAATATAGCCTAAACATGTCTGTGAATGTTATCCACTGAACACTATATTTTAGGTGTCTTATAACACAATAATTACTATAAATCTAAGTCTGTATAATCACAGTCCCCAAGTCCAGAACAGACTATGGGAGGCGTACAGGACTACATGGAACTCTATTCCACATCAGGTAACTCATGCCAGCAGTAAAATCAGATTTAAAAAACAGATAAAAAATACACCTTATGGAACAGCGGGGACTGTGAAGCAACACAAACATAGACACATGCATACAAACACACTATAACATACGCACTATACACACGTACACATGGATTTTGTGTTATAGATATGTGGTAGTAGAGTAGAGGCCTGAGGGCACACACTTAATATGTTGTGAAATCTGTTCTGAATGTATTGTAATGTTTTTAAAATGTATGAACTGCCTTCATTTTGCTGGACCCCAGGAAGAGTAGCTGCTGGCTTGGCAGCAGCTAATGGGGATCCATAATAAATACAAATACACTGATTGCAATTCTAAATACAGCTGCACACTCCAGCAGTGATACTTACCAGCAGGATTCCTACGAACACCCCAGTGGCGGTCCGTCCAGGCAGGGCCCCACAGAACCTCACCTCTCCCCCATGGACTGTATCCTCCAGGGGGAAGCACACCCTCTGGCCCACCTGGAGGGGAGGTCGGGAGCTGGGGTTTTGAGCCAGGACTGGGACTGGGGCCAGGCCGGGAGCCGATTCAGCCGTTCTAGCAATGATGTTACCAATGGGGGATTGAGGTTGAGGAGGAAGGACGTTGTTGTGATGGTCGTCGTTGGCACGGCGTCGCAGCCTGAGCTGATCGGCCGGTAGGAAGAGGGCGGAGGCTTCGGGACAGGTGAAGAGCTGGTGGCCTTTGTACGAACCGTTAGTGTTGCCTCTACCCACTGCTGAGTCCTAAGAGAGAGAAAGCGAGAGGGAGAGAGGCAGGCAAACAGACGAGACAAAGAGAGTGAAGAGGTAGGTCCGAGTCATTCCACAATTTGGGTACGACTGTATGACAGTGGCTCACTAACACACAAGTAAAATGACATTCAAGAGAACCATCAAAGAGTGTACGTTTGTTGTTATGATCTATTGTCTATAGTTAAAAACACCACGTTAGTTAAAAACACCACATTAGTTAAAAACACCATGTCAACAACAATACCTTCAGCTGCACCCCAAACAACACAGCAGTACTTCCTCTGGTCAGCGGTCCTCGATACCTCAGCTCCGCCTCCGCCAGCTCTCCTGGTTGGCCCATCTGGACATAGAGGGGGGTGCCTAGGGGCAAGGCAGCCAATCGGTGAAGTTGCTTGGGGTTACTGAGCAGTTTGAGGCGGGACTCCGGATCAGATATAGGCTCCAATAGGCCGGTCAGGTCGGTGGGGACTTCTATAAGGAGCTGTTTGTCAATCTTTACCATACAACCATAGTCTAATACCTGAGGGGGGGGGGAGAAACGAGAGGAGTGTATAACTTGTCAATCTTCAGCTGCTTGACAGTCTTCACCATACAGGCATTGTCAAATACCTGATGGAGAGAGAGAGAGAGAGAGCAAGAAAGAGGGAGAGGGACAAGGAGAGAGAGAGTGGGGAGAGAGGGAGCAAGAGAGGAGGGAACAAGGAGAGGGAGGGAGGAAGGGAGGGAGGGAGGGAGGGAGGGAGGGAGGGAGGGAGGAAGGGAGGGAGGAAGGGAGGGAGGAAGGGAGAGAGGGGGAGGGAGGGAGAGAGGAAGGGAGAGAGGGGGAGGGAGGAAGGAAGGGAGAGAGGCATGGATGGAGAGAGAGATCGAGAGATAGAAGAAGAGTGTGTGTGTGTGTTTGAGTGAGTGAGAATGTTCAAACACAAGGATGAGAGGAATGAGTGAAGACAGGCGTGATAAAGTATTAATTCCTTTTCTTACCTTTACCCACAGTTGGTCGCCCCTGCTCCTTCCCCCCTCCTGCTCCTGACAGAGATTCCCCCGTAGCAGTCGGATGGTACCTTCCAACTGGTCCTGAATCTTTAGGTCGGATGCTACCAAGTACATATTCTGGGGTCGCCGTCTCTTGTGCTCCTGGGCCCCAGACATTGTGGTGTGGGAGTGTGTGTCTTGAGTGAGCTCACTTATCCATCAGCCCCAACCTGAGTGAATAGAGCAGGTGAGTGTATCTCGTGGCATTGATGGTGCTGTCACTAAATGGCACAACATAGCCTCAAACAGGTAGGTTATAGCCTACATATAAAACATAACCTCTACATTTTATGGGTGGTCCTCTGTAGCTCAGCTGACTGTAAGTCGCTTTGGATAAAAGCGTCTGCTAAATGGCATTATTATTATTATTATGATAACCTAATATCGGACCAGAGCCAAATCTCGCGTGAATGTAGCTACAGGATATTGGACGTATAGCTAGCTACAGAGTCATGGCTAGAAGGGATCCAGCTTTTGTCAAATTACATTTACATTTTAGTCATTTAGCAGACGCTTATCCAGAGCGACTTACAGTTAGTGAGTGCATACATATTATTTTTTTCATACTGGCCCCCCGTGGGAAACGAACCCACAACCCTGGCGTTGCAAGCGCCATGCTCTACCAACTGAGCTACACGGGACTAAATTACCGTCAGATTAGACATTTCGCAGCAGGTTAGGAGAATTAACGTAGCTGTTATGAGAATCAGGTTAATTAAGGTTAGGAAAGGGGTTAGGGTTAGCTAAAATGCAACAAAAAAAAACATTACTTTCGACGTAGATTTAACAAAGGCTGATTTCCTTCTAGCCATGACCCTATAACAGCCCACATCGCAATGTTGAACATTTCTGATCACCTAACTATGGTCTCGCTACCTGACGATTCCGACGCTTTGCTAGCTACCAAAATGAGTCATTCTACCACACAAATGACGAAAAGAAAACGGGTGCCATCTCAGTTCAAAACTCGACTGCAACGGATATATTTGCACATTATTTGACAGTTAATAATACGAACACTTACCGATTTCCTCAACTTTTAGATCAACCAAAACTTTCATCAAACTTTACCCACGAAACGCCCCCAAAACAGGACGAGGAGAGACGGCCAATAACGAGCGAGAAACGTTTCACAGATAAATCGTTATGGCCATTCAGAGTGGTCTGTGGGTGTGGCTTCGATAGAGGGGAAATTCCACAGCTCTCGGTTCATGTCGGAAACTGACGTATCAAGAATAAAAAGGTAGGCCTGGTTCTTTGAGGTCGAGAGATGCTCAGAAAATTCTATTTTTGAGTTCGTGTGATTTTG